>NC_043020.1:30892177-30922177 GCF_006345805.1 Octopus sinensis
CAACTGGATTTAACTAAGCCTGTTTTGGTGACAGTACTTTTTGGCACTGGAAGGAGACACACATGCACATGAGCAAATAAACACACACAAACAGATAGAGAGTGAGACAGTACATCTGACGCAAACACTTTCCTTATCCTCATACACTTAAGTGAAAGATGCTCACATACATAAATGAAGGGAAAGAATGAGAGAAAGTGTTTAATATCAAATAAGTCAGCTTTGAATAAGCAATGCCAAATAGTTGGGTCCATATCAGCTGAACCAAAACGTTCCATATCTCTTATACCAGCTATTTTTCCAATCTCAACTTACACCTTGTTATTCATGCACACTAACATTACACAACTAGTGAAGCCTGTTAACCTAATTTCTCTCCAGTTTTAGCACATCCTTCACTTTCAGTGAACATGTTTCACTACCATACAACTCTGCACTCAAATATCAAACAAACTACCCTTCAGTCTGAGAGAACTCCTTTGGTGCTAAAGAAGTACCCTAGACTTTTTCAAACTTATTCTCTAGCTCTAGTTCATGTTCTAGCTACTATACTTTCAGAAAACACCACAACTAATTAGATCACCTACTGAGGCTCAAACAACTACTTCTATGCAGCCTTTCAGAGAATTTAATTTACCAATGCTCATATTGCTAATTACTGTTGTGCACAGATACATCCTACATGAGTGGGGAAAAGAACCCACTTGACACATTTGATTGACTTCATGCAACTTAAAGTTTCACAGACTTTGAATAGAAGCCAAATCAAACTGTTTCAAATAATATCATCATCATCATATATTTATGCATATAAACAAACACACAAATGCAAAACAAGGTGGACAAAATAGTACTCAAATACTGAAGGTAGAGTAATATGTGTTTTCTATTAAAGCTGCAAAAACATCAAAAAAATGGCTACTCAGAGTTTCACATTCCTGCTTGTTGGGCAGTTGTGATCAAGATTTCATTCTTGATCACAACTGCCCGACAAATGGAAATCTGAAACTCTGAGTAGAAGTTTTTATGATGTTTTTGCAACTTTAATAAAAAAGTATATCTGTATGTATATATATATATACACACACACATTTCTATTTTAGTCCAACTCATACCAGCATAAAATATGGATGTTAAATGATACACACACACACACCTTGCACATATATTTTTTTACTCATAAAAAGTATACATGTACACATCTTGCAAACATCAATGCATGTTTATCTGTATATCTTGTGGCCATACATGTTTTATGTAAGAAACACATACACACCTAGATTTTCTGTCAGTAAATTTACTTTATGTGTGTGCGTATGTGCTTTACAAATATGGGTTGTGTATGTAAGTGGGATGGTGATGATGAAATGCTGACATGGTTTTCAGGAGTGAGAGGATAGCAACTGTTTTTACAACTGACTGATGGATTCATCCATTAACTATATCTGCTTGTAGACCACTCAAACTGAGCTGTGAAGTGGGGGTGGGGTGGAAGAGGGGGTAATAAATTTCATTGCTATCCAGGCAGACAGACAGACTGGCAGCATAATATGCTTTACCTAGGGTTACATTTATTCATCAAATACAATACATCAAAATAAAGTAATCACACTAAATATATGTGTGCTTATGCATAATATTTTATATATACATTCATATATATATATATATATATATGTGCATGCATACACACACACACACTCACACTATTTTGGTCATTTTACATGCCAAGAAAAAAAAAAAAATAAGAGACCATTATTCGCAGCTAATTTTAGCTGAACATGGCATCGAGCATGATGATTTCATCAATGGTTTTTCACATTTCTAATTTTTTTCTTTTCTCCCTCAACACCCATGTTCATACACATACATCACACCCAATGTGTATGCCATGTTGACCTACAGTAGTTAAAGAGAAGTTCAACAGCACTCATCAACATTACCAGCCAGGGAGGGTCTGCAAAGGTGATGGGCACTGCCTCTGTTTGTATGCCTGACTAATAAAAAAATAAAAAGTAATCCAAAAACATTGTAACAACCAACAAAGTAGTTTTTTGCACAAAGGTAAAGAGATGGCCTAAGTGGGTTAAGTCATGGACACTTACTTAGCTGGTATTGAACATATGAACACCAAACCTTTCTGATGATGGATTAACCATGGCCATATGAAAATGGGTGCGTAGTTACAAAGTTTGCTTCTTAACCACATGGTTCTAGTTTCAGTCCCACTTTGTGACACCTTGAGTGTCTTCCACTATAGCCCCATGTCAACTAAAGGTTCAAGAGTGGATTTGGGAGATAGAAACAGAGACAAGCCCAGTGTGTGTGTTTGTGCGTGCACCTGTGTGTGTGTGTGAGAGAGAGAGAGAGAGAGAGAGAGAGAGAGAGAGAGAGTGGGTATGTCTATATTTATTCCACCTTGTGTTGACATCACATGATAGCTGTACATGAGTGTCACAGTCAATATCCTTCATTTCCAATCTTCTGCAAAAATATGTCTGGTCATGGGGAAATTTTACCATGATTGAAAACAGGTAAGAGTTGGTGACAGGAAGGGCATCCAATTGTAGAGCATATGCCTCAATAATCTCCATCCAATCCAAGCAAGTATGGAAAAGTGGCTATCTAAACGACGATGATATAGTTGAAAAGTCCTCATCCTTTATTAGGATGCTGAATTCTCTAAAATATAATATTTCATATGGCTTGGTACAGGGCACGATAGCAGTGACCAACAATAGCAGAAAAAGATAGAATGTGTGTATTAATCTCTTCTTTGCTCACTTCCATGAGATGTGTTGATCCCTCCTCAGAAGCTTGGTGTATGAACTAATTAACCTGTTTGATACCAACCCACTTGAGACCACCCTTGGTCATAATGTTCAAACTTTCTGTTTTAACCCTTTAGTGTTCAGATTATTCTATCAAACATAATGCATATTGATTCCCATTGATTTGAATTAATCATGCATTATCTCATATCTTCAAGATCTTGATGGTGTAATTACTTAATGTAGAATAGCATTGTAGGGTAGGTGTGAGAGCCTGGATCTGGTCAGTTTGAACATAAAACAGATTAACTATTTTGGCCGGATATGGCCGGTTTAAATACTAAAGGGTTAAGTAATTTCAATTAAAAACTGCCCACCAAAACTTCATGTTAGTTGATATTGCAAACACCAGCTTAGTAATGAGAAAATCAAACTAGAATTAACTAGAAATATAACAAATGGATTAAAACAATCTTGAAACTTCATCATGGTCCAGGTTTCAGCTCTGTAGAGTAAAATGCTCTCTACACACACCTTATTGGCTTTGAAATACATTATAACTAAATGTTTCGAAGCTTTTTACAGGCACTCAAGGATTGTCACTTGCCTGTCACAAAATCTTTTTTAGTGTCAGTAACATAGAACCAAAAAAGTACTGGAATCCATAAACCTCTTTGAATTATGTGCCATCATTAAACACATTGGAAGGTGGTTTTTTTCATCTCTATTGAAGGACAGTATTATTTGCATTGAGAAACAGACTGACTTTGGCCGCAGTGTTCACAAGGAATGTTATCAAGTCTTATGCACTCACACAGCTGATAATATATTATTTATGTGATGAACAAGAGGTTATATGTAACAAGCAAGTATTTCAGGAGATTGAGTAATTGAATGTTCATCATTGAACACTAATGGAAAATTTATCATTAAATCAATTCCAGAAAGATGAAAGGTATAGTCAATTGTGAAGAAATCTTATTCACCACTTTAATGATTTTTGACATAGAGAAGAAGGTCTGAAATTCAGGGCAGGAGAGGGTATAGCTGACTGTATCTACATAAGTATTTCAGTGGTACATATTTCATTGACCTTGGAAAGATGAAAGACAAAGTTGACTTGAGCTGGGTCCTAATAATAATAATGATAATAATAATATTAAAATAAGCTGTCATGACACAATGAGGTAGCGAAAGTGCTACATTGGAAACTATGCAAAAGGTGGGGTCTAGAGAGAGGCACAAACCACAGAGAGTGGTGGAGTTGGAGACCTGCAAAACCCTCTGGGATTTCCCAATCCAAGCAGATCAGGTGCTAGAGCATAACAAGCTGGACCTAGCAGTGACAGATAAGGTGCACCAAGGTGTTCTATATGTTGCATGCCCCTTTGACCAACAAACAGTCAAGGAAGGAAGGCAAAAAAATAGATGTGTGAAATAGTTCAGCTATGGAAAATGAAGTAGGTGAAGATAGTGCCAATTATTGTTGGGTCCTTGGGGACAGTATCAGAAGGCATCAAGAGGAATACAAAGGAAATTGGAATAAAGTGCTCAGTTGAGCTATAACAAAAGGGTTGCCTCCTTGGCAGGACCAGAATAATCAAGAGAGTATAAGATAGCTGAAAAGAATAACAAATAGTAGAGTACTGTAGGCTGCAGGTAGCAAACCGGCAATGCATGCAAGACTTCAGGTGTTCCATCAAAACTTAAGTTAATAATAGTAATTTTAATTTTTTGCAGAATGCCAGAAATATTAAGGAAGAGGGTTGGTCAATTACATCAACCCTAGTGCTCAACTCGTACTTATTTTATCTACCCTGTGGAAGGATGAAAAGCAAAGTCACCCTTGATGGAATTTGAACTGAGAATGTAAAGACAGAAGAAAAGCCGCTAAGCTTTTGTCCAATGTGCAAATGATTCTGTGACTTTGTGATCTTAGTAATAATAATAATAATAATAATAAGGCCAGCAATTTCAGGGAAGGGAATGGTCAATTGTATATCTGGTGTGCTAACAATTCTGCCGAGATTGATTTATCACAACAGCCCACCATTAATTAGTATTTTTAAATTTCAATTCTTTAAAAATATCAACTGTGAAAAGGTTCTGGATATTTCTAAGATGTTTTAATTATATAACAAAAAGGAAAACAAAACATAAGTAAAAAAGAGAATATAAGATAAAATAGAAACAACCTATAAGCTCATTGTCATACACAGGCGAATATCATTAGAAAGGAAACATGAGAGAGAGATGTATTGAAAGTAAAAGATACAAATCAAAAATTATATAAAATGCTGAAACAGAGACACACACATTCTCTCTCTCTCTCTCTCTCATCACTGTTCTCTGCCTTTCAGAGAATTAAGTTAATGGTAGGTTGTGATATACTTTCTCTGCCAATTACATGACAATTAATTGAAGTATAGCAATATAATGGCTGACTGCCAGTATGAAATATTGTTAGTCCCAATAGTTGAGGTTGGATAGGGTGAGAAGGTGGTGGTAGAGGAGAAACATACTGAAGGTGTGTAAGAAAGGTAGAGAAAGAAGGAGGAGGCAGAAGATGAAAGAGCAGGAAGAAAGGAGAGGGAAAAAAAAATATGAAAGAAGTTATTTTCAGATAGACTTCAGAAATGAATGGATCATCAGATGAAATGATGAGAGGGAGAGAGAGAGAGCGAGAGACAGAGACAGACAGTATATTAATATGAAGTGATGCAGCTAGGTGGAAATTCAACAGTGTGAATCCTGGAAGCAGCACTGCACAGTGTTGTGTCATTAATGAATATTTCTCACCACATAAATATAAATAGGTACCATGAAGAGGTACAGTTCATAGAGGCCACAACTAAGACTCTTGTCTGGATGGTGATTCCCTGCCAAATCCCTCTTTCTGTTTGAGCATTCAGTAAATAGGGTCAGTTCCTACAATTTTGGTACCATCATGAGAAAAATTGACCTGAGTGGCTGTGTGGTAAGTAGCTTGTTTACCAACCACATGGTTCCGGGTTCAGTCCCACTGCGTGGCACCTTGGGCAAGTGTCTTCTACTATAGCCTCAGACCAACCAAAGCCTTGTGAGTGGACTTGGTAGACGGAAACTGAAAGAAGCCCGTCATATATATTTATATATGTACTAGCAGTATTGTCCGGCGTTGCTCGTGTATGTTTCGACCCTTTAGAATTGGAATTTTTGAAAAGTAAAAATTTTGCATTATGTACTCTGAAATACACCGAAAAATAGTGACACAGCAGTCAAAAAATAGTAAAAAATAGGAATTTTCATAGAAAAAAAGCACCTTTTTGATGTAAATAATTTTTGAATTTTTTCTTCTACGGAAGGAAGAGCAAGCCTTCTTCTATCATACTCTCAATTTTGGTCAACTTGCACCACAGGGTCTCGGAGATAGTGTTAGTTGAAGGCTACCAAACCTGTCATACACAGACAACTTTAGCTTTATATATATAGAGATGTATGTGTGTGTATATGTTTTTGTGTCTGTGTTTGCCCCCCCCCCCACATCACTTGACAACTGATGGTGGTGTGTTTACGTCCCCGTAACTTAACAGTTCGGCAAAAGAGACCGATAGAATAAGTACTAGGCTTACAAAGAATAAGTCCCGGGGTCGATTTCCTTGACTAAAGACGGTGCTCCAGCATGGCCGCAGTCAAATAACTGAAACAAGTAAAAGAGTATACATGACCACAGCCCAATGTATGAAAGAAGAATAAAAGAACTCTAAGCCGTCAAGATCACCATCATCACTAAAAGTAGCAAGACTAACACCAAAATCATAGGCTATTCATCAAGGGTACCGGTACCTCTATATGGTCAATGATGTCATATGATGATGGGGTAACATTGGGAGAATATCCTTTGCCACTGTTGATGATATCAGGTATGTTATCTGTAATTAACTGATAGTTAAACAGTTATACTATTATTGATAATATATATCTTCAAAATATACAAGCAAGAAATTTGTTTTATTCAATTTTATTTTAATTTAATAAATATTTCTATTTATAAAAATGAGTATTCAGATGCAGGCAAGGCTTTGTGGAGCACAAACTCATTTTGCAGCCATGTTTCCGGTTCAGTCCCACTGTATGGCACCTTGGACCAACCAATGCCTTACGAGTGAATTTGGTAGATGGAAACTGTGTGAAACTCTATTGTATGTGTCTCTCTCTCTCTCTCTCTCTCATGACAGCTTGACAACATGTATTGGTTTGTTTAAATCTCCATAACTTAGTGTTTTGGTAAAAGGGACCAACAGAATGCATAACAGACTTAAAAATAAGTGGGGGAGTTGATTTTTTTCAACTAAACCCGTCCAGCCCCAATACGGCTGAAATGCAATGACAAACAGTAAAAGATGAAAAATAAGAGAAAAAATGTCATTATTGTATTTATATAAGTATCATTGCTTGATCTTACATTCATCATCATCATCATCATTTAACATCTACTTTCCATGCTGGCATAGGTTGGATGGTTTAACTGAGGACTGGCAAGCTGGGAGGCTGCACAAGGCTCCAATCTGATTTGGCAAGGTCTCTACAGCTGGATGCCCTTCCTAATGCCAACCACTCCAAGAGTGTAGTGAGCAATTTTTATGTGCTACCAGTACAAGAGCCAGTCAGACGGCACTAGCATAGACCACAGTCGAATGGTGCTTTTTATGTGCCACTCAAGTGGCACTGGCATCAGCCACGCTCAAATGGTGCTTTTTACATGCCACTAGGGTGCTTACACTTTGTCATGTAGTAGAGCATACTAGCTTCATTTCTTTCAAGCATATGCATGCCCTCAGCAGTCACAGCCCATGTTTCACTACCGTGTAGCATGGTAGTTCGCACACATGCATCATACAATCTACCTTTCACTCTGAACAAGAGGCCCTTTGTTACCAGTAGAGGTAGGAGCTCTCTGAACTCTGCCCAGCCTATCCTTATTCTAGCAGCTATGCTCTCAGACCACCCCTGCTACTTACTTAGTCACCTAGGTAATGGAAGCTATCAACTACTTCTAGGTTTTACCTCTGGCATGTGATGAAGTCTGTGACCTGTACATCTTTGGTGTTTATTGCCTCTGTGCATTTGTCACACATAAAAACTATCTTCCCAGTTAGCCTTCCTTTGATATTTCTGCACTTCTTATGTGTCCATAGCTTACACCGGGTACATCTTATGAAGTTTCTACCTACGCCTTTCCTACAGATCAAGCAAGGCCATCTACCTGAAGGGATTTGTGATTTATCTGCCTTCCTACTTACTACAACTTTGGTATTTGCCAGGTTGACTCTAAGGCCCTTCGATTCTAGACCTTGCTTCCACACCTGAAACTTCTCTAGTGACTCAGCTATTAGAGCAAGGTCATCAGCTGCAAAGTGTGTATGTACACATATTCACAAATATATATAATAAGCATCCCAACTTGTTTTGCTATAGTTTAATTATTCTAGGTATCACTATAAGGGCCATACTATGGAGACAAGCACAGTTTGAACAGGAAAAAACACATTGTTTTCATATCAAAATAAATTCTTTCCATGGAAAATTATATATTACTTGAAAACTTTGGATGTGAACTTTCTTCTCATATAGTTTTAATTAAAACCCAACAGTTACATATCATGTCAGGGTTCCTCAAACACCCTAGTAGTATTTTCACACATTTTCAAAGTTTTTCCTGTTTTATTTCTTTTCTTTTTTTGACTGCTGAATGGTATCCCTCGTTCTAGTTCAATGAGCTTGAGCACCAAAACTTGAGATGTGTTGAAAATCACATGTGCATGTAGATGAATGTTTTAGCTTATTTCGATATAAAACTTGAGATGGGGGTAGGTTCAACAACTGTCATGAAATATCAAAGTGAAAACTTTATTGTTAATTTTCACTTAGAAAAGAACATAATTTCTTCAAGATACCATAAGAAAGAAAAATGTCTTGCTAAATCATCATGGTCATTGCCGATTCTATGGAATGGAAAAAAAAAGCACAACGTTAAAAAAGAGGGTGGCATGCTGATGCTTTTTGTGTTCAATTAACACATATTGATGCTACTTGTGAAACTGATGGATTTCCATTTGGTAAGAGGTCATACAGAAGACAGATTCCAGGCTTCAAATATTGATTTTGATTCAGAATTTCAAGAAATGGACAAAATTGGTAAGCAAAAATATTCCTATGAGAATTTGCATTAAATTGAGTTAAATTGGGCCTCTAGAGTCCAAAATTAGCATTAGAACTACCAAATGAGATATAATTTTCCAAGGAAAATAGGCATTTTGTCATGAGAATGATGTACCAAAAATAGGCTTTTGCATGATCAAACTGTGTATCACCCCTTCCACAGAACTCTCCATGGATACTTATTAAATCTATTGTAAAGTTCCAAACTTACAGAAGATTCAGTTTTACATCCTGTCCAGTATATTAAAATTGAAACCCTTAAAGATAATGGATCACAATATAAGCATGTCTGAATATACATGAAATGCTTGTGATGGCTGTAATTTCATTTAATTATTTGTAGGTCTGAGCTTCAGATCAGGACACCCACATAAGTTGGATTTTCTCCATTTTGACAGAGATTTCCCCCATAGCTTTGGAAATGAAGAAGCTTTTTATGAAACAAAGTTTTCAAAATTTGATTTGTTTTATCTCAAAATATTTTCATAATTTTTTTCTCCTACTATAAAGGCTTTTTCCATAGCTGTTTAAGTGTCTAGTGCCCCCCAAATTAGCCTAAATCGGTCTACAGGAAGTGTGAGGGGAGGAAACCACAAACCTTCTAAATTTCTTTTCCATAAAATGCTCCCCCACCATCATTTTCAGGGTCATGGTGAGGGAAAATGGGGAAAATCCTCATCAAAACAGAGAAAACCCAACTTATGGAGACATCCTGATCTGAAATTCTGCCATTTATAGCCATTATTAATAGTCAATCAAAATTTTATTGAAACAATGTCATGTCCCAAAATCTCATGATTTACTTACCTCCACACCTACTACAAATATGCCAAAACTCAAGTTCTTGTGGCTTGTACTTTGGGATTTAACTAGGTCTAAAAACACTGCAAAACTGACAATTTGTTAAATGTAACAAAATAGGCTTTACATAAATATTTTAAATATTGCCCTGCAAAAGTTTTCTTTCTAAGACCCCCCCCCCAAAAAAAAGGTAACTACTATATCATGGTCACTATTTGTGTAATTTGCACCCGAGTTTCAAAGATATGACATTGCAAATATAGCTATTCATTAATTTATGCCAATTAGGTAAAATTTTTACCGTTTTGCTGACCATTCAAATTGTCAGATTTCCTAAAATATTCATATTTCACATATGAGGTATCAAAATGTTTCTTTTTGGATGCTCTCTAAGAAATAGAAATTACATTGAAACATTATCAAAAATTTGGCAATACCTCGTTATACTTCTTTTGTCATTACACAGAACATGAATAACACTTCTCAGCAAAAAAAGGGTGCATCTTAATAATCCCCTAAAAATTTGTAAGATTGAGTAGGACATATTTACCGCATGTCTTAAAAATTTTTACCCAGAGAGGAGGGGTAAATTTACTGACATTTGAGAATCACTGCCTACCGGATATGCAATATGCATCTTACAACCATTTCAGAGAACAAACAATTATATGTTTATAAGCATATTCATATGTATATACAAGTGCTTAATGCACATATATCTATATGTGTAATGATTACACGGACCCATGATCTTTGAAGGACTTATAACTTCCACAATGCAACTTGAAGTTGTTTTAGCTTCAGGTTAGCTAAAGTGCATCTAGGACAGAATTATCCAACAAAGGGTATGATTTGAGGGGATTTATCTGGCTATTTCTAATAGGTGAAACAACCATGTTGATCCTTTGTTGCTTGTGTGACATGTATGCATGTGCACATGTGTGAGAGTGGGTGTGTGTGTGTATGAAAGAGAGAGCATGTGGGGAGTAGATAAGACAATTAGAGAAAGAGAGAGAGAGAGAGAGAGAGATGGGAAAGAAAAGAGATGAGTAAAGTAAAGGAGGTAGAGACAACATGCTCCAAACATATGTGCAAGTGTGTCAATTTGCATGTAATGTTTGAAATCAGTCCAATTTATGCAAACAGCAAGTAAGGAGGGAGTAACTGAAAAGAAAGAGATGCAGTGGGGGGATATATAAAAGATGGAGAGGAGAGAAAGAGAGAGATGGCTTTAAATAACTTTTAATGAAAACTAGGAATACTAAATAAATAAAAAAAATTCTACCAACATGTAGTTGCTGGTAGCTAAGTGAGAATTATAAATAAATGAACAGTTCCTCACTCAACACATCCTATCTACTAATGGTTGGGTCTCTAGTAACTTAGTCAGCAGACTGTTCTCTTAACCACAATCTACCACCCTCTGAGAGGGTGTATACACATACAATATACACTCACATGTTCACACAGACAGCTACACACACACACACACACTCTCTCTCTCTCTCTCTCTCTCTCTCTCTCTCTCTCTCTCTCTCTCAGTCACCCAGCCACCAAACTCATAGCAACTGTTAAAATCTGACTGCAGCCAACCTTCATACCTTCTATTCACAGCTAAAAATAAAACAGTCATTTTACCCAAATTTTCATGTCAAAAAGAAAAACCCACCCATCCAATCTACAGAATACTTAACTCAAATCATAGAGGGAGAATGGCCTCTACCTAGCCAATCAACAAGTTAGATATAGTCAACAAATCTCTCACTTGACCAAAATAAAATAAAAAGACCTAGTGCTAGATATACAAAAAAAAAAAAAAGGGCTCAGTACTAGTCTATGTATGTATGCTGTGGTTATGCATGAAGGGACCTTACTACATTGCTTTGCTGGGGGCTATAATGCTGTTAAAATAGCACTGAGTCCTAGATAACTCTACAAACAACAACAAAGGTTTACGCAACTGAAGTTGATTTAAAAAAAGAGAAAATGTGCCTTGAACCCACAAAGAAGTCTTTATGCAGTTGTTTGAGCTGCTAGAAACAACTGCAAAATCTCTCTAAAACCTAATACAAATATAAAAAAAAAGTATTGATAAATTAGATAATACAGTTCTAGACACAAATCTGAAAACAAAAGATGAGGTGGTTGTTGGTTGAACGTTTTAGATCAAAGAAAATCTGCTCAGCCAGAGCAGTCCTGTGGCTAAACAACAACCCATCTACATAACTGTGAACTAATTCTTTTCCATAGAAAATATTCTATCATGGTTGACAACTGTTATTAGGTATGACAGAATAAAGCATCAGAAGACACTTGTAGACCCTCACAGACTGTTGAGATAAAAATAAAGACCAATAAATTGCCTTTAACAGTGGAACTTGAAGCACATAAAGTTATAAATAACAACACTATTGCCAACATAAAACCAAGTGACCATATTTGTAACAGTGAGTGCTAACAAAATGCAACGCATCAGGTACTGAAGCCATATTCATCAAATTACAGCTTTGATGGTCAGGTGATCTCCCACATGTATCAGAATTCTCAAGCAACTTCTCTTTTGCCCAACAGGAAGGTCAGCTGGAAGGCCACTCTTGCACTTCAAAAGAAAAACTAAAAGACAATCTGAAGTGATGCAACACTCTCTTTCCTAGGAAAACAAAGAATCAGAACACATGACCTGGTGCTAGTCCTGCTTCCCTGCAGTTCAAAGATTTGAGCAAAGTATACTCAAACATCAGGACCAACTTCATGCAAGCCTGAAGGCATGCTGGCTAAATGCTGCTCCTCTAAATGGAAATCTTAGCTTGTGGTTTTGTGGCACAAAGAAAAGCAGGCCTTGCCATCCACTTAAGAAAACACAGAGCAAACGAACAACAAGCACTTGAGCAAATTGAGTCCTCATCTTGTACTATTTGAGAAAAGGTTCACAGGGCACTGAGCAGGCCTCAAGAGACACATTCATGTCCATAGAACATGATCACCACTTTATTTTACTCAACTCTCATTTGCTGTTCAAGATGAGAGAATCCATCATATGTATCAGGTCATCACACAAGTTCTATCTGAATTTTGAATAAAGAAAACAAGTTGATAAAATGATAAATTTAATTGAAATTTAATCATCAATGTACTTTCCCTGATTATCTATGACTTCCTTCCATCTATTTACAAGCTTTTTAATCCCATCAATGTAAAACTCTTTTGGTTTTAAAATGAAGAACTCTGAAATGTCAGTTTCAACCTCCTCCTGGCTTGTGAAAGTTATGTTCTCCAAATGATTCTGTAAACTACGAAACAAATGGTAGTCTGAAGGAGCAAGGTCAGGAGAATAAGGTGGATAAGGAATTTTTTCCCATCCAAGCTCTTCGATCTTCTGTAATCTTTGCAGTGTGGGGTCACATATTGTCCTGATGAAACATCATTCCTTTTCGATTCACTAAAGCGGGTCTTTTTTTCTTCAAAGCTCGGTTCAAACGCTCTAATTGCTGACAGTAGACCTGAGTATTGATTGTTGCATTAGGTGGTAACAATTCAAAGTGAATTGCTCCTTTGCAATCTTACCAGATATAGAGAAGAACTTTTTTCCCATGAAGTTCCCTTCTCGGTTGTGGTTGAGCCTTTTCCCTTTTACCAAGCCACTGTTTACGACGTTTAACATGTCAATAGAAGATCCATTTTTCGTCACCAGTCACAAGTCTATCCAAAAAGAGTGAAATGAGTTCGCGAGAATGGAGAGTAGAGCAGATGTCAACTCAGGATTTGCCGTTGCTTTCAGACAATTCCTGAGGCACCCATTTTCTAAGTTTAGGAACCTTTCCATGTTGTTGAAGATGACAATGAACTGCTGTATGGTTTGAACTAAGCTTTATTGCCAATTCTTCAACTGATAATGCAGGATTTTCTTCAAGTAATACCGCAAAGAGATTATCATCAAACTTAATTGGATGTCCTGTTTAATCTTCACGTTTGAATTTTGTAAACCGTCTTCTGCAAGTTCTTTAATTCAAGCATTCTTTCCCATAAAATGAGTGTATATTTTGAGTCGCTTCAGCTGCAGAGTTTCCCGTTTTGTACTCATAAAGTCTTATGTGCCTTAAATGGTCGTTGGATACTTCCATGTTAGAAAGGGTTTTAATCAAAGAAATTTTAATTCTATTATTCTGTGAAATATTTAATTATTGTACACAAATGCATAAAAATAATTTTTAATTCCATTAGACATTCTAACATACTATTAAATTTCATTCAATTTTAAAAAAGGTAAAATCAGTCAGAACTTATGGGATGACCTGATATATATACACACACAAAATTTTCAGGATAGAATCAAGGTATTTAAATAGCAAAGGCACCAAGGTAAAGTCGGGGATAGTGCACCAGTGCACTAACAATGTGTATGGACATATACATCCTTTTTAAAGTAAATACAGATTCATCCCTACACATTCACAAGAACTGATCGAAAACACCTGTACACAAAATTATACAAAATTGACCAAGTGACATATCCTGTGTCTGGTTGGAAGATTCCTGGCTGTAACGTTAACGTGGAAAAGTGGGTGGCAGGTATGGGATTTTTTTCACACACCAAAAAGCTCTCAGTGGATTTATATTCCCCTTTGCAGCTGTCGGCACTGTTGCTACCATGCTGAACAATGAGCAGGCATAGGAAGTACGTCTATGAAATAAATTAAGCCTATGGGCACACCCAACAGCACCACATGAGAGAAATCTACGTGAAAGAAATGACATGGTAAGGGGGGGGGGATTGGCTGAAGCTGTTAATGCAGCATTCCTGGCCAGGTGAATATTATGCTGCCCATCATTTTTCATGGCTCTTGCAACATTTTGTGATTGTCTAATTGAAATCTCATGGGATGATTCATTTGCTCTTTCTCTGCTACTGCCGTTTTTCAACCAATGGAGGATCTCTTCTTTGGAGACATTATGTCAAGAAATATGACATAATAAACTAAGATCACAATTGTACTTTAATAATGAAATGTCAATGAGAAAAAGTAAATAATTTCTATATATAAAACTGAAATGCGTTTTTACTGCTTGGTTCGCTTTCAATGCCACTACGTCCCATCCGATTCGCTCCAGGGACATGTAGAATGAGGTGACGATGTCCGTGGGCTACCTTAGAAATCCCTATCTTAAAAGGTGTGGTTGCTACGGGCCATCTTCCTCACTCACGCTATTTCCTCCATCCCCCCCCCCAACTCCCCTTCATTTATAACTTTGACAATTCCACTCCCGTTATTTAATGTAAAGTTCGTCAGATGTATCTGTCTGCATTCATAGGGAGAATTATCATCGCCACATGCCACCACCAACACACAATCATGAGAACAAATATTATGAATCAGATATTCATTGCGTTCATTTATATGTGTGTGTGTTCGATATATAAATATGTATATATAATGTATATATACAAAGTGTATATATCTGTATTTATGTATATTAAACTTTTTAATACTTTTTGATAGTTATATATATTTTTAAATAAATTATAAATATAATTTAATAATTTTTATTTTAAATTTAAATAATCTAAATTTTTCAATTTTCTATATTTTCTATATTATATTTTTAAAATTTACAGGAACATGTAAAATGGGGTAACGATGCCCGTGGGCTACCTTAGAAATATACATGTGTATACATTACACATGTATATATATATATATATATGTATACACATGTATAAATACATATATATGTATACACATGTATATATACACATGTATAAATACATATGTATACACATGTATATATACATATGTATACACATGTATATATATATATATATATATATATACACACACATGTATAGACACATCTTTAATTAAACTATTGACCGCCTTAAAACGGATTTCAACAGACAAATATTACTATAATGGGGAATTAAATGTATTTATTTATAAACTTTAAACTGAACTTCAATTGTTTTATAAACCTAACAGCGTGGTGGTACGTAAATAAACGGCGTAAATTAACGAAGGTATAAACCTGACGTAAATACACGAAATTGACGTACTTTCACTTCTGACAGCTAACAGCATGACAGTCTGGGTCAACAGTTCGTTTCCTCGGAGGATATGGAAATTCCTATTACCCGTCAGAGAAATAACTACAGCAGCTCACAACTATTTCAACAAAGACAAGATTACCTGCTTACCAGTCGAATTCAGCGTCAACGCTCAGGTATGAGAGAGACTCCAACACACACACACACACACATATATACATGTGCATTATGTGGTCGGTCGGTTTAGCTGAAAATATGCAGACCTATGTTAAAAGTGCTGGCAAGTTTGCATGACAACTATTTTTTTTCCTCAAACGAAACGCATTACTTCTAGGACAAAATTCCTCATCTTATAAAATGTGGCCCCAGTACACCCGAATGAAATCGGGTTATATTAACCAAAATGTGAAAAGGGGTCTAAATGGGGCTGGAAGGGGATTAAAATTTAAAGGAGCAAGTGTTTAGGAATTCTCTGTTACATCAAGCTAAAAAATTTGCCACAGCCTTTTAATCGTCAATGTGTTGCCGTCCATGATGAAGAAGTTTTGAATGCTTGCTATGGTGAGTCTACTGTCGTGAGAAAGAATCACTTCAAAACTTGGTGTTTACGAATTTTATTTTACATCAAGTTCAAAATTTTACGCCAGCCGTTAAACTGTCAATACGTTGCTGTCCGTCGTTAAGAAATGCCAGCCATGGTGACTCTACTATCCTCAGATTCTATCCCTTCAAACTTTGGTTTCCAATATTTTATTATTTTTATTCAGCTCGCAAGTTCGTCTGTCCCTTTTAAATGTTAGCGTTTTGCTGTCTGCCTTGAAGCAGACCTTTCCGTTGCCACTGCCTGATATTTATGATTGATCTTTCTAAATATTTTATTTCTCAACTTACTCAAGATCTTTTGTTGTTTATAAATGGGAGAGAGATAGATAAAGATAGAGAGTAAGAGAAAACGAGGGAGAGTCCGAGAGAAAGAAATGTAAGAGAGAAAGGAGAGAGAAACAAAGAGGGAGAATCATCATCATTGTTTAACGTCCGTTTTCCGTGCTAGTTTGACCGGGGTCTGGGAAGCCAGGAGGCTGCACCAGGCTCCAGTCTGATCTGGCAGTGTTTCTACAGGTGGATGACCTTCCTAACGCCAACCACTCTATAATTGAATTCACCTTGCAATGCTAAAATGATTGTTCCTGATGTATTAACATATTCAGATATAGAAAATATTCAGATTAATACATCCAAAAATACATATTAACATAACATTTTGAAGGCGATCCAAAATAAGTTAAATTCAAAATGAACTAAGAAAATATTTCTTGTACACAAAGGCATACAAAAAAGAACGTTAAGAAGAAATACAATATTCTAAGAAAAGGTATTTTAGTATTCAACTTTTGGTCATGGATAATGAAAGAATAAAAAATAAACATAAGAATTCTATGTCACAACAATTAGAAACATAGAGATTCTATAACATGTCAATTAGTTATCTATTTATTAAATTTGCTAAATATTTTTTAGAAAAATTATGCTTATATGAAGGGTAATTATAATTAAGAATTGAAATTTTTAAATGTCTTCCTAAATTTGTGACATTTCAATGTTATAATTCAATAACATTCATTTAGAAGTAATTATAGAACACATTTCTTCAAGACAAAGATCACATTTAGAATCGCCAATATTGTATGATGGTGCATAACTAATAATGGACCACTTTAAATAATATTTTCTGTTCCTATCCTTTAAATCCCAAATGCATTTACTAAGATTTGTAGAATTACCTTTTCTTTTATACTTAAATGAATGAGAATGATTATAAAATCTAGATTTCCAAACTGTAGCAGATGAACCTAGGTAATGATACTTATGATCCTCTGTTATTACTTTTCATTTATACACTATATTTTTCCTTAACCCTTTAGTATTTAAACCGGCCATATCCGGCCAAAATAGTTAATCTGTTTTATGTTCAAACTGACCAGATCCAGGCTCTCACACCTACCCTACAATGTTATTCTACATTAAGTAATTACACCATCAAGATCTTGAAGATATAGGATAATGCATGATTAATTCAAATCAATGTGAATCAATAAGCATTATGTTTGATAGAATAATCTGAACACTAAAGGGTTAAACACTGATTTTCTAAAGGAAAATTTTGTTTTTACAATTACACAGGCATTTATTCAGTTGTATTTAGTACTCATGGTTAAAAGAATTCCTACAAGTCCTTCTCTCAGAATTAGGTGTTAACTTGTATTATCAGAATTTGAATAACTTTTGCTTACAGTATCAAAATCTAATTCAGGAAAATTTTCATTAGAGTTAATTTCACAATTCACACTTATCAATTCTACTTTCATTTACCGATTTTGTGTTGAGATATTCTCTAATGTTCTGTTTGTTATGCACTGCTATAATCTCAGTCAAATTTCTGGTGGTTGAATCTGAAAATTTTTTATTATGGTGATTAAAAAATTTCCCATATTTACTTGAAGCTGAGAAACATTTATCTAGTACCAAAGAATTTTCGAGGAATATTGGTAGCTACTGATAATATTCCTTGATTTATTTCCAGTCTGATTTGGTTTGGTTTCTATGGCTGGATGCCCTCCCTAACACCAGTCGTATTACAGTGAATGCCGGGTGCTTTTAATGTGGCACTGCAAGAGTGCTCTAACATGGCACTAGCATGAGTGCTTTTTGTGTGACACTGGTACAGGATTCTTGCTGGGGGGGGGGCAGCCTTAACCCTTTCGTTACTATATTTCAGACCAAAATACACCCCTTATGTGTTTCAATTAATTTCTAACGTAATCATAAATTTAGTCTGGTTTCATTAAACAACTATAACTTTTTTATTTATCAATCTATTAATCTGATTTTTGGAAGATAATTTAATGAAATATTCTCAACCAATTCTAAACTATAATTTTTGTCACAAAGTGACTCTAATTGCAGGTAGATACAGGTAAATTCAACAAAATATAAAATTATAAAAATTTTGTTCAAACATCACTATAGAAAATGGGTTATTAGCTAATATTCAATTGGGTATACAACAAAATTTTACGATAGAATTTGTTATTCTAGGTAACTTTCTGATACCCATAATAATATTTATGGCAAAATAGTCTTAATTTCATTTAAGGTTGTAGGAAACCACAAACTATCGTTTCTTTCGCTTTGTTTACGTTTAGCGTAACAGTTCGTTTCCGCCGTAATGATTTCAAATAGGCTCATTCGAAAAAGTAAAAAGAAATAGTCTAAGGCTTTACTCTCCTGGGAAAGTCTGTGGCTTGGTCCAGTTTCTTCAGAAAAATCACCGAAAGAAACAGTTTTTAAATTTTCACTCCATTCAGGTGCCAATACATTTTCTTTATCGCTGTCGGAGATCTCGGATTCACTGTTTTCACTTTCGGAAAATGAAACATCAGATTCATTATCAAATACCATGTGCTTTTTTTTTTTCAATCATAGAGTTAGATTTATGAAGGTCTTCAGTAGAAAATCCTTCAAATTCTGACTCGCTGCTTGATATAATGAAATTCGTATCCATTTTTTGTCAGAATTACAAATTTTGAAAACACAATAGGAACAAATTTCGGAAAAAAATCTCCCAAAATTCACGGAATTAAAATTACACTTCGATTATTGTACAAAACTGTAGTTGAACTGTTTACGAAGTATAATACGTGTTTTCACGAATGTACTAAAGAGATTTGCTCTGATATTCTCATTTAAATATGAATAGGTAAATTCGGGCGGCTTTGGGCGATTTGGTCACATTAACCAAAATTTTTTTCGGGCGGCTTTGGGCGGTTTGGTAACGAAAGGGTTAATACTTCTGCTGTGGAGGGTCCCCTTGAATACTGCAAGGTGCCAGGTATCTAGGTCCTTTGTCATTGTGTCTGAAAGGTTCAGTGTCCTGAGGTTGTCCTTCAGTACTTTGTCCTATGTCTTCCTGGGTCATCTGGTCCATGTATCCCATCCACTTTAAGAGATCAGCACTCCTTTATCGAGATGTCAGCATCTATCTGCATCACATGACCAAATCAGCAGTCTTCTCTATTGCACACGGCATCTATCTATATATACATGTGGACACACACACATTCAGTTATACGGTGAGTTTCTCTCAGTTTCCATCAATGAAATCCACTTGCAAAGCTTTGGTCAGCTTCGGGTTACAGTAGAAACACTTGTTCAATGTGCCATGCAGTGGGACTGAACCTGAAACTATGTAGTTTGGGAAGCAAACTTCTTAACCACACAGCAAAGCCTGTGGGTTTTAAATGACTTCTGTCAGATCATGCCAATTTCTATACAAGTAGAATGATCCAAAATTTCAAAAGTTTCAGCTAGGCCACAAGAACTGTTGAGAGATGCTGTTACCCTGCTGCCTAAAAAAAAAAGCTTAAAGCATTGGAACAAATTCAGTTTTTCACACTAGTTTATCATTTGAGTGATATTTCTATCTAAACTAGACAAGTGTCCCTTGGGTGGTTGGCAATATACACACATGCAAACACATACACACTGAATTTAGTGAATCAGGAGCAGTTTATTTCTACAATTAGATGCCAGTATGGGGTGCAGAATATTTCAGATATGTTAGTCTTATGCTTGTGCACTATTTTCTGTCTATAATGCAGTGTCTGCACAATTTACAAACATATGCATAGTTGGATTCTATGTTGGCTTCAATGAGGAAGATTCAGCTGTCCAATCAACTGAATTTCCTACTTGTTGAATCAGTGTGGAAGTAGCTGAACCTACCACAGATACCTGTATTTTAACAGTAATTCTCAGGTAGAACCTGTGTGATTGAAGCTGCGCCTTTGAATTACAAGTGCAATGCATCTGATGGGCTTCTATACAGTTTCCATCTACCCAGTTTCACTCATCCCTTATGAGTTGACTTAAAGCTAAAGAAAATGACATTTGCTCAAGATGCCATGCAAAATATGCCTACAGACACACAAACACACACCATTCCCTGTTGCCATAGGTTACATTGCCTTCATTGTCCAATTTGGTCTTGTTGTATTTCAATTTTGTGAGCCATACAAGCAGTGTCATTCATTTCTAATATTCTGTGGAAACATATTCCAGCCATGGGGGAATATCACATTGCTCCCAGCTGTCATAAATCTGCTACAACAAACATGTCTGACCGATGCAAGCATAGAAAAATGGTTGTTAAAATGATGATGATGATGATATCAAATAGCACATGTAAAAATAAAAGAAATTACCATTGCAAGAATGGTGGATTTGTAGATTAAGTAGAGCACCAGACAAAATGCATTGCACTCTTCGGTTACATTCCGGTATATTCTGAGTTCAAACTTGCCCCACCCCACCCTCTACCCACAGAGAGGAAATGGCATTGCTTTTTGTCCTTTCAGGGTGGATGAAATAAAGTACATCAAGTAACTGGAGAATTGGTTTAACTATATAACACACCTCACTTAAAATTTGTGGCCTTGTGCCTATATTACAAATCATCCTTATTATTACTACTACTAACATTTCAGCAAATTTTATAAGCTTATAGAACAAAGCTAATTCCCCGACCGAAATGATGCAAGGCAGTGTCAGCACCACTTGAGTGATGATAAGGGTTTTAACATTTCAGCTAATATTTTTGAAATGAAAAATGACAATCAGCCCCCCTGTGAAACAATGCTAGCTAAAGGTCTTCCGCCTCAGTGAGAAAGGGTATGGGATATGGAGGGGTGGGAATTTAAAATCCCTGAAATGGGTGGAGGATGGATGTCTGTAACAAACCATTCAAACACATCGGTCTTTCATATAATCTTGTTCTGCTCAAAAGATTTAGTTGCCAAAGTATAAAACTCTGGTCAGATGAAATGAATAATAATTCTTTCTAGAAATTTTGGAGGTGAGATTGGTCAATTACATCAGATCCTACTTCTCAACTGCTACTTATTTTACAGAACCTGGAAGGAAGAAAGGCAAAGTCGACCTCAGCAGAATTAGAACTCAGAATATAAAGACCAGGGAGGAACACTACTAAGTATTTTGTCTGCTGTGCTAACAATTCTGACAGTTTGTTACTTTATTAATGATCCTTTCTAATATAAGCACAAATCCTGGAATTTGGCGGGAGGGAGGACTAGTCAATTACATCAACACTTGTGTTCAACTGGTGCTTATTTTATCAACTCTGAAAGGACCAAAAGGCAAAGCTGACCTTGGTGGAATTTGAACTCAGAACATAGACAAATACTGCCAAGTATTTTGTCCAGCATGCTAACAATTCCATCAGCTTGCCACCATATATAATAATCACTTCAAATTTTGACACAAGGCCAGTAATTTTAGGGGGAGGGGAAGTTGATTTTAATGACCCCAATAGTTGACCAACACTTTATTTCATTGATGGGGACTCAGAAGGTAAAAAGGCTGCAAGAAATGCTGCTAAACATTTTAATGATTCTACTAATTTTCCACCTTAATAATAATGTTTCTAATTTTGATGGGAGAGGGGTTAGGTGATGCCGGACTTGACTGGTACTTCATGTTACTGACTCCGGAGTGATGAAAGGTAAAGTTGGCTGCAAAGGATTTGAACGAATAGTCAGATACTGCACATAACTCCACAAATTAACAATGCTTGGACATGAATTTATGCAGGCCTGGTTAACAGCAGTGTCATGCTTATAAAATTTATCTTGCACTGGAAATATTCAACTCCTCCTATTAGCACTGGAAGCTATCCATAGTTCCCAGGCAGAACATCCAATAGCATAAACTGTTCAGTTGACATGCAGACACACAGCCTCTCCAAGAACATTGCCATTTCTGCCTACCACGAACCCTCTACAGAATGGATGCACTCCTGATCACATTACCCAACTAACAAGTGGTGAATCTTGAATGTATCCATGATGTACCAATATATACGTATATGATCTGTAGAATTAGTCTTCTCTACAAAATGTCTTTATGTAATATACAATTGTATTAGACAATGCTAAATATGCATATTGATGCAAAAATGTATGTATTAATTTGGAATGTTAAAATTAATATGACACTAAGATTACAAAACAGCTGTAATCATATGGAAATGATACATAAAGCTGTATTCATTTATCACACTTCCTGGTTTTGTAATTATTTCCTTCTCATGGAAATATTCACTGCTTGTACATTGTAATTTAATTATGATGTGAACTGATAGCCAATTCCTTGCAGGAGTGCTTATGTGTTTACTGTGAGTGCAACTTGATTTTCTGAACAATTTCTTGGGTTTGTAAATGTGTGTGTGTGTGTGTGTGTGTGCGCGCATAAACAACACACAATTCTGATTTCGTATTCCTCCTTTGACTTAGAGCTGTGTAAGAAATCAATATGTCAGTCTCTACAAGTTGCTGAATTAAATGCTTAATTCTGTAAAGACATCCATAATCCAATAAGATTACAAATGTCCAGTCTATTAACCCTCATCTTTAGACTCTACAGATATTTACAGCTGTGTGATCTCCACATTAGAGTCAATTGGGGAACTTTTATTTCTAAATTAAGTGGTTTTTTGCTTTGTTTTTCCACTAGCGCCATCTGCGTGTGCCAGTAACCTAATGATCATGGACTTTACTACACTTAGCTTAAAAATTAATGTTCCTAGTTCAAATCCAGTTTGCAACCATATATCTAATCAAGAGTAAAACAATGATGACACATGATCAAACAAATTGAAATGTAGTGTCAAGTAATTATCCTGTTAATTAGCAACAATTGTATATCAAGTATTTACATATTTAATCATCACCATCGTTCTTCTTTCACAATCTGCTACATGTATTTGAGAGTGTTTCTATATGGTCACTCAATCTGCTAAACATAGCAGCCCAAATCGCATTCATATTACAACCTATATCGATAATGAAGACCTAAAGACATTACATCTGTGAAAAGAAGAGAAGAGGATCTGAGTCAACAATTTCAAATGACACTTCTTTTTGTGGGGTAATACGGATAAATGGATAAATCAAGCTAATGTAAACTTCTTTGCTGACGGGTACAAAAGCTAGCAATTAAATAATACTGAATTATTTCATAGCTCATGCCAGCCTCTTCCAAATCAAGACATGATAGCCCTTACTTCTCACTGCACTGCACAAAAGTTGGCTGGTTGTCCGGGACCCCAATCAAATAAGCCATGCTATCACTTAAATGGAACTCTCAAAAATCTATTAGATACTGTCAGAAGGATAATTGAACAGAGTTGCGAATCATAGCACTTCCATAGCCACAAGACATCATTAATCAACGTAAACAGTGTCCCACCTGTGTGTGTGTGTGTGTGTGTGCGCAATAGAAAATGCTTGCCAAGATTTTGGGCAGTGGGACTGAACCCAAAACCACTTATAATCATCATCAGTTTAATATCCACTTTCCAGGCTTGCATGGGTCGTATGTAATTTGCTGAGGCAGATTTTCTACACTTCAATGCCCTTCTTGTCGCCGATTGTCAGTTGTTTCCAAGAAAGGTAGGATTTCCCAATGACCAGAAATATTGGAAACAAAGGACTCAGCTTGCATGACAGCAACAGTAATGCACACACACACACACACACACACAGTCAATTCATATAAACTCTACCCCTGGATTACATTACTTTTTAATGCATTTGGAGCATGCCGTTTCTGTACCTTTAATTACACACACACACACACACATACATGATGAGTTTCTTTCAAATTCACTCAAAAGGCTTTGGGTGACCTGGGGCTATAGTAGAAGACACTCAAGGTGCCTTGCAATGAGACTGAACTTGGAACCATGTAGTTGGGAAGCAAGCTTCTTACCACACAGCTTTTTCAAACATATTTTTATTTGTTCCAAAATATGTTGCTAGTAAATAAACCAAAACAAAAAAAACAACAACAAAGTTTAAGGAACCACTGCCCAAAACATACACTTTCACTGGGATATATAAGCAAACATAGATATACACTTCTGCCTATCATCTCCATCTCATTCTCTTTTGGCACTCACAGACAACTTTATATAGGTTGCAATTTATTTTGTTTATGCCATCAACTACTGCTAACCTCATTCAGAGGCCTGATCCACCCACTATGTTATGATTAGTACATGGAACAAGAAGAAAATGGTTTGCTGAAATTAAAATTTCACTGGTTGTTTCTTGGTTTATATTAAAAACATTTGTGTTTGCAATTAGGCTTTCATTAGTAGTAAATGCTAAAGCTTTCTTACACTGGCACAAGGCCATAGATTTCAGATAAGAGTCGGTCAATTAAGTCAACCTTAGTATTTGACTAGTACTTAAATTTATCAGTACTACAGTGGAATTTGAATCCTATGTGAAGAGGAATGTAATTAAATACCACAAGGTATTTTGTCCAACAATCTGTTTCTACTATTTATTGATGTTAAAATTTTTTTTTAAATAATGGTTTAAAATGTTGGCACAACTGGTACTTATTTTATTGACTCCAAACAAATGAAAGGCAAAGCTGACCTTGGTGGCATTTGATCTCAGAGTGTAAAGACATGAAAAACCACTAAGCATTTTATCTAACATGCTAACGATTGTACCAGCTCATTACCTTAATAACAACAATATTAATAAATGTCCTGATGCAGTACCAGGCACTGGCTCTCAAGGCTTCTGATCTTTACTGATTGGAGTTGTTATAATGTACACATTTTGTCTTGGTATAAAAGATGGGCTAGAGTAAATATTCCGTTCAATAGCACAGATTTGCTAGTCAGTTGTTAAACCATAACCAGTTGAGCATGTCTCTTTGTGGATGATGATATGCACACCTCTAATCATGAGCACAAGTAGTGGGGGAGCATCAGAGCCATGTGTTGAGAGGACTTCTCTGGGGTTAGAATAATTCATTTCTGGAAACATGAGTATTTCATTCATCATCCTTAAACAAACCTTATTCAGGGACCTTTCGAGGGGGATGAGCTACTTGACTAGAAGAAAATTCTAACTGGGCCCTATCTGCATGGCTATGTGCTGTTTATCTTGATATGAGATTACTATGTCATTCGCATATGGTTGTGATGCCTGTGCCTGGTGTACCCTTATCAGATGAGTAGTCATGATGGGTATAATGGGCTTTGTATATTTGTACTCCAGTGTCACTTTGATGGTATGCACTGCTCTCCCACTCAATGACAATGATGATAATAATAATAAACTGATTGGAATTGATTATCAAGTACCTTTTTGTTTTTGTGTAAAAGATGAGCTGCAGCAAGTATTCTGCTCAAAACCACAGATTTGCTTGTCAGTCACTTGACCCTAAGCAGTTGAGCATATATCCATTAGGGGCTGATATATGTGCATCTCTGATTACAGGCAAGTATAGTGCAGGAGCAGAGACATGTGTTGAAGGGATTCTTTGGGGTTTGAGATAATTCACCCTTGGGAACATGGGTGTTTTGTTCTGCATCCTTAAACAACCCTTATTCAGGGACCTTGTGAGTAGGATAGGCTACTCAACCTGAAGAAAATTCTAACTGGGTCCCACCTGCAAAGTCAAGAACTATTTATCTTGATATGAGATCACCATGTTGTACACATATGGTTGTGATGCATGTGCCTGGCATAGCCTTATCACAACAGGTAGTCATGATGGGTATATTGGACTTCATATATGTGTACACCAGCATCACTTTAATGGTATGTACTGCTCCTCTGTAGGATGTGTGGCAGCAAAAACAAAACCATTTTGCATATTGTAAGTGAGTGTAGCAAACTGGTCCAAAAGGAATTCAAAAAGAGGATTGAATAATGTAGCTGAGTTTGTTCACAGAAATGGTATAAGCATAAACATCACAGAGAATAACGAGTATAGGATCTATAGCAATTGATGTTTGGACCAGACATTGTAGTGGATAAAAGGAGGCAGGAAAGCAAATTCATAGATATTGCCATACCTAAGGATGCACCAATGGGTGACAAAGAGTTGGAAAAGAATGAAAAGTACAAGCTGCAAAAAGATGAGGTTGCACAATTGTGGACAATGAAGAAAGTAACTGTGATTGCAGTAGTTTTTATAGGAGCAACAGTAGCATTAACAACCAGGTTTGAGAAATTTGGACTGATATGGGGGGGTAGAACATGCTGAAAAGATTGCTTTATTGGAGAGAGCTAGGGTCTTGAGATTGATACTTGGTTGTTAAGCATTATGGAAAGAGATCCTGTAAGAT
This sequence comes from Octopus sinensis, assembly GCF_006345805.1. Taxonomy (NCBI): domain Eukaryota; kingdom Metazoa; phylum Mollusca; class Cephalopoda; order Octopoda; family Octopodidae; genus Octopus; species Octopus sinensis. The sequence goes on from NC_043020.1 coordinate 30,919,221, forward strand.
CTTTGACAACAGGTTGCTGTCTGCTCTTACAGAATTAACTGGAGCAAGCAAAATCAGGAACTCTGAGATGTGAAATGGAAATTATAATAATGTTTCTAGCATAGACACAAGGCCTGAAATCTGAGGGTGAGGGTTAGTTGATGCCATCAATTCTAGTACTTGACTGGTAATTTATTTTATTGACCCTAGAAGGATGAATGGCAAAGTTAATCTGAGGAAGATTCAAACTTAGAATATAAAAGGTCGCAATTCTGTCAACCCACCACTCTTTATTTGCCACAAGGGCAGCAGATAAGTACAAAAACTATGGTGGTTTATCTTTTGTCTATCACTTGTTGCAGTCACTTGGACAGTGGCCATGCTAGGGCACTACTTTGAAGGGTTTAGGCAAACAAATCATCCCCAATACTTATTTTTTAAAGTCTGATATTTATGCTATCAGTCTCTTTTGCACTGAACTGTTAAGTTACAGGGAAGTAAACAAACCAACACTGGGTGTCAAGTAGTGGTGACAGGTTAAAACTTCCATCTATTGTATTGGTCAACTTAGGGTTATAGTAGAAGATGCTTGCCCAAAGTGTTGTGCAGTGGGACTGAACCCAAAATCACGGGGTTGCAAAGCAAGCTTCTTAACCACACAGCCATGCCTGCACCAATATGAAGAATAAATATGGTAAAACCAAATGGGAAAACAATATCTATCACAGACGCAAATGATGTGGGGAGTAACAGTTGATGATATCCATCTCACAGCTTGACTTAGCATTCATCTTATTGACAAAGGAAAGATCAGAAACAAAGGTAACTTCAGCATGATTTGAACTCTGAACATAAAAGATACAAAAATCAAGCAGTGCCATGGTTTACCTAGGCACAGATTTACAAATCCATGGGCAAGGGAACTGTGAATTGAATTGAACACAGTATTTGATACATTTTAGGATGGGAGGCAAAAATTGAAATCCCCGCTTCAAAATCTAAACCAAAATGGAAAGGCTTGAAACCTAAAAACTGCAGGTTATTTTAGTGCCGCTCTCTACTGTTTCTGTCACTCCAAAACCATTTGTTTTCATTTAAATATTTGGTTTGATGATGTCCTGTTTGTGCCACTTCAAAAACATTATCATCTTGGCTTTTCAAATTTTTTTTCTGGCATTTACAAAGAGAAATAAAAAAATTCTTTTATCTTAAAATATACATAAATAAAAAGTTAAAACTTTTTCTTTTTGTATAATTCTAAACAAAGAGGGGGAAAAACCATCTATGTACATTATTGAAACAAATTAAATACACACAGTAGTTACTGTTTTTTTTTGTTTTTTTTTTTGCTGTGTTCTTTTTTAAAGCACGAATCAATAAAGATCCTGCAATAACAAACAGCTCTACAAAAGCGCTCCCACTTCCACCAGCCCTGTTCTTTTCCCTTCAGAAATTGGAAAAGGGTTCTATTCCAAATGTGAGGCCTCAATACAGTCAATACTGATGATGGTCTCCAACCAACACACATTAAACTTACACACACACTGCAAAGAAAAACAGCCACCACCATCATCTATTATAAGCACTGTATAATTATTCTTTGAGTAAGAGAAAGAGAACCAACCATGCAACTACAGCAACCACTGAGAGCCCCAATGAAAGAATCTGAATCCAGTTTAACCTAATTTCTACAGTGATCCAATAATATGAATAAAATAGCACAGTGATGGCAGATTGGTGGTTCCCAATAGGGAGGGGTGGGTGGAGGTAGAGATTTCAAAGAAAATGTGAAAAAGAGAAGTCTAAAAAAAAAGGAAAAAAATGTACACACACACACACATCAATAGAAAACTAGAACTGAGTCAGAAAGGGGAAAATTAATGAAAACAACTTTGATACAACAAGAACAACAAAAGGCTAACACAGAAGAAAAGTTGAAAAGAAGAAAAATGAAAACAAAAAGAAACAAACAATTTGATTCATGGTTAAATTTTTCAACATGAATTGGCAGATGAAAGAGACTGTATGGATGTGTGCGAGATAATCAGAAGGAAGAGCAAAAGAGAGAGAGAGAGAGAGAAGGAAAGACTGAGATCCAGTGTAGAAATAGCTATAATACACTAAAACAGTATATGGAATATAATACACAGCAACTCTGTAGGAAGTGATATGTAACCAAAGTGAACAATTAATTATAAGACACAACAGTGTAGAATGAGTTATAATAGATGAGAACATTGTAAAAAGGATAATACTACAAAGCAAGTGTAATGAAAGTGTAGAAATAGGTTGTAATACACAAAGAGTGTAGAATGTGTGATATTGCATTTGCAAAACAGAGCAGAATGAAGTGTAGATTGGGTAGTATTAACACAGCAACGGTGTATATGGGTTACAATGGTTTTTGATTTTGGTACAAGGCCAACAGTTTTATAGTGAATGGGGTAAGTGGATTACAATGACTTGCGCTCAACTGGTATTTATTTAATCGACTCTGAAAGGATGAAAGGTAAAGTCAAAAATTTGAGCTCAGAACAAAATGAGTTGGAAGAGAAGAAACGCCACTTTAAAAGTTCTGCCAGCTCACCACTTCAGAATGGGTTACACTAATGGCTTAGGATGGGGGCATACAAAAGCAATTTCCAATATCTAAAAATTAAGTAAAAAAAAACAATATTTCAGATCACACACACTACAAAAATTAGTGAAATTAGGGGGGAGAACATCATCATAATTGAATGCATGTCTCATGAAATTTGTGACTGCAAAAATATTTAAAATTTATATACTTTTTTTTTTTAAAGTTTGCAAGGAGATGATGATGTTTGATATTAAGGTTCTCTTCTGTTACTTTTAGCCTCCCATAAAACAAAATAAAGAGTATTCAATGTGGGAGACTGGTGGAAAAATAATTAGATTTCATAAAAAAGAAATCACTCAGTTTGATTATTGCTGTTCCACTATGACCATTATTAGTC
>NC_043020.1:30929677-30947177 GCF_006345805.1 Octopus sinensis
CTGAACACTGGTGGACCCCTACCTCTACCTTGAATTCTTCAGTGTACTTCTTGCCAACCCTTACCTTACTTACAGCGTCCCTGTACATGGCTTGCACAGCTCTCACTAACCATTCATCTATCCCTAGCTTCCTCATTGACCACCAGATAAGGGATCGGGGGACCCTGTCAAAGGCTTTCTCCATGTCAATGAAAGCCAGGTACAGGAGCTTATCTTTGGCTAGGTATTTCTCCTGCAGCTGTCTTAACAGAAATATGGCATCAGTGGTGCTTTTCCCTGGCACGAAACCAAACTGCATCTCATCCAAGTTGACTCTCTCCCTAATCAGTTGGACTATGACCCTTTCCATAACCTTCATTACTTGATCCAACAGCTTGATACCTCTGTAATTATTTGTATCTAGGGCGTCACCTTTACCTTTGTAGCAGTTGACTATTATGCTGCTACACCAGTCATTGTGTATGACTCCTTCGTGTATCACCTGGTTAACTATACGGGTGACTAGGCTAAAGCCGACTGCCAGATATTTTGAGCATCTCTGCAGTAATTCCTGATGGACCTGGAGCTTTCCGTCTTCATGCTTCTAATTGCCTTAACTACCAAGGAACTGTCAACTCGGATAGCTGGTCCCTCTGTTGGGTCAACATTCGGCAGACTCTCTTTCTCCCATTCATTTTCTTTATTCAGCAACCTTTCATAGTGGCGTCTCCAAACCACTCTCTTTGCAATCTCATTTAGTGCAAGTGAACCATCATCCATATGAACACATTTCTCTCCTAACACATCACGATTCTCTCTCACACACTGTCTTGCAACACGAAATACCTCAAGTCTTTTGTCCTCACGGTGCAGAACATTGGCAAATTTTTTCTTATCTGCTTACCCTCTGGCTAAATAAACCTGCCTCCTAGCATCCCTTCTGGCAGTCTGATACACTTCCCTGCTACCACCGTTCTTCCAGTCCTTCCAAGCCTGTTTCTTTTGTCTAATAGCCCTGTCAACAATATTGTTCCACCACCACGTTATTTTGGATCTAGAGGGGACTTTGCACCATCCACAGATCTGGTCAGTGGCCCTTAGCAGGTTGTCCCATAGGAACCTCCAGTTGTCTTCTATCCCATGTGAAGCTATATCCCTTTCTATTTCATCAAAAGCTTTGAGTAATATGTCTCTAAATCTCCGTCCATTTGTGGGATCTTAAGTCTCCAGACCCTTCTCCTTGCTGGTCGTCTTCTGGGCATCCATTTAGCCCTTACCCAGAAGTCACTAACTACCAGTCTATATAGTGGGGTACATTCTTCACCTGGGAAGGTTTTGGCATTTATAAGCAGCCATCTTTCCCTTTTTCTGGTGAGGATGTAGTCAATCTGACTAGTGTGTCTGCCGGAGCGGTAGGTGACTGGCAGGTTTTCTGAAGTTAGTATTGCAAACCATGAGATCGTTTGCATCACAGTACTCCAGCAGTCTGGTTCCCTCCTCATTGCAAGAGCCAAAACCATAGCCTCCATGTATGCCATGGAAACCCCTGACATGCTGTCCAACATGTCCATTGAAATCAACAGCCACAAAGAGAAGGTCCCTGTCATTCGTCAACGCGGTAGTCTGCAAGAGGGTGTCATAGAATCGGTCTTTCTGTCCATCAGGTAGCCCTGGCTGAGGGGCATAGGCTGAGATAATGGTTGCTAACCCATGGTGGAGCACTAATCTAATCTTAAGTATTCTGTCGCATACTCTGACTACCACAATTACCTTATCTACCCATTTCTGCACAAGAAGTATACCCACACCCCCAACCCCGTCAGCGTTCCCTGCCCAGAAAATCTTGTACCAGTGTTCTTTGCCTGTGAGGAACCTAGCAGAACCTCCTCTCCACCTAACTTCTTGGATGCAGCACATATCAACACATCTCTGTTCAAGCATCTCAACAATCTCACCAGACCTACTTTCAGTGTGCCCATGTTGTGAGTGCCAACCCTGAGGGTGTGGAAGGTATGGGACCTTGAGACCCTGGGGCAGGGGACAGTGGTGTCATGTACCTTAAAAGAGAGCTCACATTTGGCAGGATTCATAGACAAAACAACAATAGACTTAAGTTCAAACCGCGTACACCACACTATCATATTTTGCATTGTATGATCACTACCTTGTATAGCAGGGTGTGGGGGTGGCGTAAGCCTTTAGAAGTGTTCATGGGAGACAATCAAGGATGACAAAATTGGGACTTCCGGTACAGGTGGAGTGGACGGGAGTACCGTGAAAACTAGCAGCCATGAAGGGGCGCATCTCTTGGGGAAGGTATTTTATCGTTGTAGGTATTAAGAGACATAATTGAGAGAGAGATAGTTAATTTAACGGGACAGCAAATGTTGATAATAGTAAATAGAATTTAAGAATCTGATAGCCAGTCTAAGATGAAATTGGAGACTAAATGTCTGTGTGATGGACTTTCATGAATGAGGGAATATGTTGCAGATTTAGGGGAAATGCATGAGCTAAATTTATCTTAGACATCGATAAGTAAGAAGGAACTATAGAGTTATATATTTAACATGAAGGCATGAAGCTGAAATAGATGGAGTAAAACAGAATAGAGATAAACTAATGAGGGTTAATCAATTGCGCACAAATAGTACAAGGTAGTTAAATGGGTTGAATTTAAAGGAATGCTCTACACTTAAATGGAATCAATTGTACTGTCCTTCTCTGGTTTCTGATGACTGCAACCTACACACACAACCTTTGGTTGCTTTGATGTGGCAGAGTGCAATGTGGTATTCTGCTGAACAATGTTATAGGTTCAAGTGAGCTCTCTAATGACAGCTGACTGCTTTGCTCTCCAACGGGTCTTACTTCAAAAGCCTTAACCACATCAAATCTGGGGCTAGGCTTCACATCTGAAATGTCAGAATAAAATGCTAAAAAGGCTTCACCCCACACAAGAGGAACTCACTCATATTTCCAGGAAGAAATTAAACCAAATTTAATGGAATATCATTGCAATTCTTTCTACCCGCAGCTGTGATGGCTGTTAATGTAACTCGCATAAAACTAAATCCACTTTTCTAACTATTTGTCATTCATATTCATTCTACACTCTGTATGTGTGTGTGTGTGTGTGTTATATTCTTTTACTTGTTTCAGTCATTTGATTGCAGCCGTGCTGGAGTACCGCCTTTAGTTGAGCAAATTGACCCCAGAACTTATACTTTATAAACCTAGTACTTATTCTATTGATCTTTTTTGCCAAACCACTAAGTTACAGGGATGTAAACACACACAACGTTGGGGGGACAAACACAGACACAAACACACATATATATATACATATATACGATGGGCTTCTTTCAGTTTCCGTCTACCAAGTCCACTCACAAGGCTTTGGTCAGCCCAAGACTATAGTAGAAGATACTTGCCCAAGGTGCCATGCAGTGGGACTGAACCCGGAACCATGTGGTTGGTAAGAAAAGCTACTTACCACACAGCCACTCCTGCACCTATATACATTATGCTAACAAATGTATGTACACCTGAGCAAGTATCATGCAATCAGTGTTGCTAACCAAATTTGTTTAAATCTGGCAAATGGCTTGCAGATCCATAGTAATTATTAGACCAGTTAGTATTACATTAACAAGACAGCATCTTTTTGGAATAAAAATTATTTGCAATATCTATATTTATAATTCCATTCCACAATTATATGTAATTTTCAGTTTTATATGCACTCAAATTTTTTAATATACATTTTTTCCCCTCCATTTGTATGTGTGTGTTTGAGGGTGAGATGGGCAAACATTCATACATGTTTCAGCACAAAAACTTTAAAATTGTCATTCAATTTGTTGATGAAATCCTGACTCAGGATTAAAATTAGTCCACCTGAGCTGTCTTGATATTATTAAACATATAATTCATAAAGACATGGTGATGTTTACATCTGTCTATACATACAGCATTGACTAAAACCTGTAAGCCATAGTGCAATATGGCACTAAAACCACATCCTAAATATATCAGTGTTTTATTGCATTTCATTGCATAAATGATACACAGCATATTAGATGCACTTTAATTTCAAAAGCGCATATTCAGCACAAAAGCTTTTAGTATATTAAAACTTAGGGAGACCCAACTTTGCATATGGGTCCAGGATTGATCTTTTGAGACATTTTTGGGGAAAGTTTCAGCTGTTGCAAATTGTACTGGCTGCTGGGGTAGTGCCATGACAGTCACAAGTCAACCAAGGATGGGGAGAAATTCAGTGGGTCAATGCTCGGCAGGAGGGGGAGAGAGAGAGAAAGAGAGTGGGAGAGAGAGAGTCAGACAGACAGGCAGGAAGTAAGTAGTTAGTGCAGGTTTTAAGGTGAAGTGGAGTGTGTTGGTGTAGGCTAGGGCAGGGGAAGAACACTACTAGCTTGTTCAAAAACTCAAAAGCCATTATTTAAAAAATACAACATGAATATATAACAGACAAGTTGTTATTTCAGAGACATGTTCAATGCAAATACTGGGACAGGTAATATAGCAGATTAACAAAAGATTTTATTCAGTCAGCTCATTTCTGCTTGCATTTCAAACACAGCTTTTACCAATAACAAAAGAAAGGCTATTATAAGCAATGTGTGTGTGTGTGTGTGTATATATATATACTTATATTTGTAAAGCAGTAGAATTGGAGCAGTGGATAGTGAAAGAATTGTAACATCAGCTTGTAGAAAAGTGATGAGAATAAATATAGTTATTTAGTTCCAGGTTAGCACCATTCCAACACACCTATAATCAAAACTGTTCTCTTTTCTGATTTTTTTTTTTTAGAGAGAATCGTGATGTGGTAGGAGAGAAATGTGTTCGCATGGATGATGGTTCACTTGCGCTAAATGTGACTGCAAAGAGAGAGGTTTGAAGACGCCACTATGAAAAAGTTGCTGAATAAAGAAAATGAATGGGAGAAAGGGAGTCTGCCGAATGTCGACCCAACTGAGGGACCAGCTATCCGAGTTGACAGTACCTTGGTAGATAAAGTAATTAGAAGTATGAAGACAGGAAAAGCCCCAGGCCCATCAGGAATTACTGCAGAGATGCTCAAAATATCTGGCGGTGTTGGCTATAGCCTAGTCACCCATATAGTTAACCAGTTGATACACGAAGGAGTCATACCCAATGACTGGTGTAGCAGCATAATAGTCAACTGCTACAAAGGTAAAGGTGACGCCCTAGATACAAATAATTACAGAGGTATCAAACTGTTGGATCAGGTAATGAAGGTTACGGAGTGGGTCATAGCCCAACTAATTAGAGAGAGAGTTAGTTTAGATGAGATGCAGTTTGGATTCGTGCCAGGGAAAAGCACCACTGATGCCATATTCCTGGTAAGACAGCTGCAGGAGAAATATCTAGCCAAAGATAAGCCCCTGTACCTGGCTTTTGTTGACATGGAGAAAGCCTTCGACGGGGTCCCCTGATCCCTCATCTGGTGGTCAATGAGGAAACTAGGGATAGATGAATGGTTAGTGAGAACTGTGCGAGCCATGTACAGGGACGCTGCTAGTATGGTGAGGGTTGGCAACAAGTACAGTGAAGAATTCCGGGTAGAGGTAGGAGTTCACCAGGGTTCAGTCCTCAGCCCACTCCTATTTATCGTAGTCCTCCAGGCAATAACAGAGGAATTCAAGACAGGATGCCCCTGGGAGCTCCTCTATGCTGATGACCTTTCTCTAATTGCTGAGTCACTATCAGAACTGGAAGAGAAGTTTCAGGTGTGGAAGCAAGGATTAGAATCGAAAGGCCTTAGAGTCAACCTAGCTAAAACCAAAGTCCTAATAAGTAGGAAGGTAGACAAGTTACAAACGCTTTCAGGTAGATGGCCTTGCTCGATCTGTAGGAAAGGCGTAGGTAGAAACTCAATAAGATGCACCAAGTGTAAGCTATGGACACATAAGAGGTGCAGCAACGTCAAGGGAAGGCTAACTAGGAAGATAGTTTTTGTATGTGGCAGATGCTGAGGAGCAATAAGCACTGAAATTGCGCAGAGAGCAACTTCAGCCACATTCCAGGGAGAAAAACTAGAAATAGTTGATAGCTTCCGTTACCTAGGTGACCAAGTCAGTAGCGGGGGCAGGTGTGTTGAAAGTGTAACTGCTAGAGTAAGAATAGCTTGGGCAAAGTTCAGAGAGCTCTTACCTCTGCTGGTGACAAAGGGCCTCTCGCACAGATTAAAAGGCAGACTGTATGATGCATGTGTACAAACAGCCATGCTACATGGCAGTGAAACATGGGCCGTGACTGCTGAGGATATGCGTAAGCTCGCAAGAAATGAAGCCAGTATGCTCCGATGGATGTGTAATGTTAGTGTTCATACTCGACAGAGTGTAAGTACCTTGAGAGAGAAGTTGGACCTAAGAAGCATCAGTTGCGGCATGCAAGAGAGACGTTTGCGCTGGTATGGCCATGTGGTGAGAATGGATGAAGATAGTTGTGTGAAAAAGTTCCACACCCTAGCTGTTGAGGGAACCTGTGGAAGAGGCAGACCCAGGAAAACCTGGGATGAGGTGGTGAAGCACGACCTTCGAACTTTAGGTCTCACCGAGGAAATGACTAGAGACCGAGACCTTTGGAAGTATGCTGTGTGTGAGAAGACACGGCAGGACAAGTGTGACCATAACCCATGGCCTCAGTCCACTTATGCATACCTTTCCTTCTTGGGACACAAAACTCTACTTGTGAAGACCTGTTGAGGCAAGTGTAAATCAAAATCAAAAATCAAAATCGATCAACATAAATGGAAATTGTAGCTGTGATATCAGTGCCGGTGGCACATAAGAGAACCATCCAAACGTGACTGTTGCCAGCGCTGCCCTGACTGGCTTCCGTGCCGGTGGCACGTAAAAAGCACCATCCGATCGTGGCCGTTTGCCAGCCTCACTTGGCCTCTGTGCCGGGTGGCACGTAAAAAGCACCATCCGATTGTGGCCGTTTGCCAGCCTCGTCTGGCACGTAAAAAGCACCCACTACACTCATGGAGTGGTTGGCATTAGGAAGGGCATCCAGCCATAGAAACATTGCCAGATCAGACTGGGCCTGGTGCAGCCTTCTGGCTTCCCAGACCCCAGTTGCACCGTCCAACCCATGCCAGCATGGAAAACGGACGCTAAACGATGATGATGATGATGACTACGACTACATTTACTATATTCTTGTTCTATAGTCCCTGACCAGTAACAATTTTTAAGTTAGAGTCAGACATGATTTGAAAAAGATTTAACAGGTACTTTTAATGGTTCAAGAGACCATGTTGAAAGTACCCAGTAACATTACCAGGTAGAAAACATGACCGATGATGATGATGATGATGATGGTTAGCCCTATGTCAACCTGATCATGAAAACCTATGATCAAATGTGCTCCAGTTTGATCATTACTTGACTATCACACCAGTGTTGTTCAAGGTATCCTTCTTAATTTAAGACAGTGGGTATAGTTTAAAGGAGTTATTTTGAGCAGGTAGAGTTACCACAATGAGACCCCAATGGAGATGGTAATACTGATCTGAAATTAACGTTAAAATTGCCATCAATTTTTTTTCCCTTGAGAAATTCTTTGAAAATGTTTTAACCCATTAGCATTTAAATCAACCATATCCAGCCAAGATACTCTACCAGTTTTCAACTGGTTAGATTCTGATTTCACACCTACTCTACAATGTCATCCTAAACATAAACAGTAACAGAATCAAAATCTCAAAACTATGAGATAATGCACAATTAATTCCAAGCAACATAAATAAATAAACATTACATTTGACAAAGTGATCTGAATACTAGAGGGTTAAAAGGTTAACCCATTAGCATTCAAATTACTTTGCTGAATGTAATGTTTATTTTTTAACAATTTTTGGAATTAATCAATCATTATCATATAACTTAAAGATTCCAATGATGTAACTGTTCGCCACTGTAGGGTAGGTGTGAGAGGCTGGATCTGGCAGGCCAATTTAAATGCTAAAAGGTTAAAGTAATAATATCGTTGCTTTTGCTCAGTCGTTTCTGCTTATTGGACTCAAATCTTTGAGCACATCATCATCTTTGTCATCCGTCCAACCCCAGGACAGTAAAATAGGTGCCAGTGACAAACATATATAAAGGTGAGAGAGCACATGTGTGTAAATCTATAACACAAACAAACCTGTCTTCTCACACACACACACACACAAAATACTGATATTTACTTGTTTTCATTTGCTGATTGGAACAAGCTCATTTACATTGCAGAAGTCTCTGGGGAGGAAGATAAAAAAACATTCCATTTCCTATTACAATTATATACATATATGTATTGAATTTATGTTTACACTTTACATTTTTTGCAAGTATAATTCTAGGCTATTTTCTTTCAGCAGTAAGAAGGCAGGTAAGCAATCCCTGATGTGAAAACCTACTCAGTATGCTCTTCATCCCAGTCTGCTGAAAGTTCTGTGGTTCAAATCACAGGCTCTTATTTCACAACTACACTAAATATAAGTTCGCTAAACATATGGATATGGCTCCAGATACATATTTATTCACAACCCACACTATACTGATAGTGTACAGGCACCCATACACACTATACAATTTAGGCCATGAAATTAAAATCACTATTACAACATCCGTTTATGCATGTTTGCATGGGCTGAACTATATATCTATGAGTACACACAGCCATTTCAAGACTATTACACAGCTATTATTAATATCCTAATTAGTATTTCTTCTATACGCCTTCCTAATCACTGTGTTTTAATTGATATTAGTCATGTATTTTTATCTTTTTATTTTTTTAGGCTTCCTTTTTGTTCTTATTTTCCCCTCCAGTACTGTTGACACAAATCCAAAATGTCAACAAAACTGCTTCTCTTGTTTATTTCCCACCTCTTCTATTGAACTCTCCCACCCCTTCACACACACACACACACACACCTATTTTCCACATCCCCATACTTCCTTTCTAAGACATGAACATTCTTGAATTCCTCTCCACGGCAGAGTTCCTGCAAAAGCAGAGAACTGCACCTTCTGACAAAAGGAAGCTGGCATGGAACCTGAAGTAATGGCTACAATGTCACAACAGTCAACTCTTAAATACAGACATAGATACAGGCATGACTGAGAAGTAAGAAGTTTGCTTCCCGAGCACATGGTTTTGGGTTCAGTCCCACCATGTGACACCTTGAGCAAGTGTTTTTTCCTTAAAACCTTGAATGTATTTGGTAGAAGGAAACTGAAACCCATCATATACAAGGTGGCATCAAAAGGTTCCTGGACTAGTTCTGTAGTGCACCAACAGATGGCAGCATACAGCTGCATGTACAGTGAGAGCTAGCAGTGACCTTCATCAGGCAGTGTGCTGAGTGACATTGCTGTGTTTACTTCACAAGTTGTGAAATTTGCATTTTTGTGGTCATGTGTATGCTGTAGCCTGTAATTTTGTCATGGACAGGAACAAAGAGCCAACGTGAAATTTTGTGTTAAACCTGAGAAGTTTGCTACAGAGATATTGAGCATGCTTTGACAAGCTTACAGCAATGAGTTGTACATAATGTTTCGAGTGGCATGGGCACTTCAAAAATGGAAGAATGTCTCTGGAAGACCTGCCACGAGTGTCAGCCCTGGAAATGTGGTATTGTGCATTGAGAATTCATCCTCCAGGGCCAGGTGATGTTTTGAAGTGTTTGAGGGAGGATATTCAGTGAAAATGACCAGGTCTGTGGAGCATGAAGAATTGGATTTTTCATTGAGCTCTCCTCTCTTGTGAATTTCATGCCAAAAACTGGGTATTGCTTCTACACCCACCCTATTCACTAGATTTAACACTAGCAGACTTCCATCTCTTCCCTGAGATGAAAATGCAGCTTAAAGGTTGCTGTTTTAACACCATTGTTAAGATCCAGAGTGAATCACAGAAGGTCCTCAACTCCTTTATGGAAAACAACTTCCAGACCAGATTCCAAAAGTTGCAGGAATGCTGGGACCGGTGTATTGCTGTACAAGATGTCTATTTCGAATGAAATGATGTTAAAACTTAGGTAAATAAGTTATTTGTTATTAAACATAATTAGTCCAGAAACTTTTTGACATGATCTTGTGTGTGTGCCATTGTGTTTGTCCTTCATCACTGCTTGACAACCAGAGTTGATAGTTTACATCCCTAGTACCAGGTTTTAAAAAAAGCACTGGGGTCAATTCATTAATAAAACCCTCCAAAGCAGTGCCCTGGCATGGCTGCAGTGCAATGACTGAAACAAGTAAAAGGTACATGTGCACACACTCACATTATAGTAGAGTATTACCTGTCAAAGTATGTAATTATGTACAAATCAGGAAATATGCATACAATAATTTTACTTTCATTAAATTTCTTGGTGCTTATACAAAATAGTGAAATGAATACCAATTTTTGAAAGAAAAACATTTATTACTTTAAAATAAATTTTTCCTTCGTATAACTTGTCATTCACTCCCACTCCTCCTCCAGCTCTAGGATTCTTTGCCTCCACTCATCCTATACACCTTTAATATTAAATCTCTCTCTCTATCTCTTTTATTCTTTCTCCCTCTATCTCTATATACACTATAAATCAACCAACCAATATTTATATTGGCTATTCGAACTCAAACTAAATGTGTTGTATCCTTCTTTCGCTTGTTCACTCACTGTAAGTGCATGTGTGTGTGTGTGTGTGTGTGTGTGTGTGTGTGTATCAAGCAATATCACAACGATTTAACCTATAAGCATTTAAACCAACTGTATCCAGCCAAAATATTTCACTTGTTCTATGTTGAAATTGGCCATATCTGGCTTCTCGCATTGAGCATAAAATACCATCCTAAAAATCAGCAGTTACATCATAAAAATCTCAAAGCTATAAGATAATGCATGATTAGTTCAAAACAATGTGAATAAATAAGCATTACGTGTTTAACAGAATAATTTGAATGCTAAAGGCTTAACAGAGTTATTGCCACCATCATTCAATGTCTGTCTTCTGTGCTAGCATGGACTGGATAGTTTGACAGAAGCTGACAAACCAAAAAGATCCAGTCTGTTTTGGCATGGTTTTTATAGCTGGACGCCCTTCTCAATGACAACCACTTAACAGAGTGGACTGAGTAGTTTTTCACATGGTACCAGCACTCCTACTTTTTAACACCTCCAAACAACAATCAATTGATTATATTCTTTCCCCCTGCTCCCCCAAACATCCCTTCATTGCCTGAAACCTGCTTTATACTCAGCACCACTACAGTGATTTAACTGACCATACTACACACAATTCCTTAAGCCTAAAACATACATACTGGACCAGAAAATACATCAGATTCAATCCATTGCTGATCCTCTACAGGGCTCATGATCCACATTAGACTACTACTCCTCTATACACATCCAAGAAAGTGCTGTTCAGGCTGCTGTCACACCTAGTACCGTCTTAAGGCTGCAATTCTTATCTATGTATGTTGTGGTTTACTGTCAATAAATAAATACAACAGGGCTCAGAGCAGAGGGGGCTTAGTGGTTAGAGTATAGGACTCATGATTGCAAGATTATAGTTTCAATTCCTAGACCAGGCAATGCATTATGTTCTTGGACATTTCATGTTGCTACAGTCCATTCAAGTGGCAAGAATGAGTAATCCTGAAATGGTCCAGCATCCTGTCCAAGGAGGAATATATACACCAGAGAAACTGGCCCTATGCAACTTATGGGGTAATGTTGACTAACCATAGGGTTCAGAGCATTAATTTGCCCAGGGACCTACAATACTGCAAATACAGCTCTGGTTACACCATATAAAAACATCTCCAAAAGGAGGTCGTCTGACTTGCAAATTATCCTTCATCAAACACACTACAATTTCTGGTATTCAGGTGTGCTGTTTCTATTCCCTACCTATTCTCGCGCTACTACAATGGCCTCTGCTCCACTGAGGTGGCTAGTTGCACACCGTCTTCTCTCACACCTGTCTCTCTACCTGTTGTCACATCACACCACATATTAAACAATTTGCCCAATCTTTCTTCCCCAGGACATCAAACCACTGTTAATTCCCATCCTGCCAATAAGCTGACCATAAATTGTATTAATCTCACCAGTTTAAAAAAAAAACAAGTTTTGAACAAAAGTATTACTACCTCCCCACCAAAAAGGTTAAGTGATAGCCCACAGTTCTTCATGGGTTTTCAAAAGAAAACAAATAATTTTTATTTATTTTTTCCTAAATTTTTACATTTGATATAATTCTCCTTTCAGCTTTCAAACTTCTACTGAAAAAGGTATACATTAGATTTTGGTAAAGTGAACCATGGAGACTCTTCTAGAAACAACAGCCAAATCATACCATACAACAGTAGTTTGCAAGTGTCTGTGAGCTGACTTCAAAATTTGAATCTGTTGAGTAAACAGGACCTTTCAAAATGCATGAGATCTGTAGAAAATTCATTTCATCTAAATAAAAGGGGCACTTGGCCATAAAACGTTGGGAACCATTGTCTTACCATCTTTAAGAAAAGAAAGAAAAAAAAAAAAAAAAAAATGATTGGTATGGTAAAGATGAGAAGTTTGAATACAGCTGGAATGTTTTAATCAAAGATCTGCTTGATTGAGGCTAACACCAGAGCTAAAAAAAAAACACCAGCAGCAGCAGCAGCAATACCTACCAATACAAGTGAGACAACAGTAGAGTACTGATGATGGAAACTAGCTAAAGTGATTAACAGACTTAACATATTTAGAACACTAATGCACACATCACCCATTGTCCACAAACACTGTCTCCTATTGTGGACCATTCAGCAGTAGCTAATCTCTGCCATTGTCCAGTGGAACAAGGCAGTTGCCATAAGACAAGCAATATGGTGATGGAATGCCAGATATAAAGAAAAACACAAATAGCAGTCAGCACAGAGTCAACACATCTAGAGCATTGATGCTTGACAACCACAATACTCTGTCCTTTTATTGTTTTTAGAGCAATGTTGGAGCATTGTCTTGAAGAGACTCAGTCAATCATATCACCAACAGGACTTACTTTGCATCTGCTGCTTATGGGTCTCTATTTAACAGACCACCATTTCATATAAGAGACAAACACAAGCAAGGTTCCACTCAACGTCAATCTGTCATTTTCACTCACAAGGCATTGGTTAGCCCAAGGCTATAGTAGAAGATACTTGCCTAAGATGCCATGTAGTGAAACTGATCCTGAAACCATGTGACTGCAATGCAGACTTCTTGACGACAGAGCCATGTCAGTTTCCCCACCACCACCACCATAAAGCCAAACTTGAAAAATTCATTTCTTCAAGCAAGTTACAATTCTATACTTGTGAAACAAGGAGGAAGAAAACAGGATGTTGTGAGGTTCATACTTTTGTAAAGACTGTTGTTATAAGAGAAGTGAGATAATATTGCTTCAGACGAAAATCAAAACTACACAAAAACTGATATGGGTAGTGGGAATCATCACCATGGAGCAGATTTAAAAGTGAATGACAGTGAGGGGTTGCCACTTCCTAATCAAGAACACCATAATTTAGGATCAGCTGAATTGCTAATTACATTTTTTTTTTTATGTACACAGGCTTTTGTGTTTTTGTATATCCCTCACTCATTGAAGACTTCTTTTTCTACAACAGCTGACCTAACTGCAAAGGTAAGAGCTCTGGTGATAACTCTTGAGAAGAACAAGACTGAGCCTCTACACAGTTGCTCAGCCAGATGGAAAAAACAACATCAAATCTCTCTCAAATAAAACCCTACCATCTGAAAAATCTTAGCCTCTGCATGTCATCAACACAGTGGTTTTTGTTTCTATTTTCTAACCTACAGCTAGCACAAGTTAGTGAATTCAAGCAATCCTAAATCAAGCTAAAACATATTTCAGAAGCTGGACCTGAACATTGTTGATTAAACATATCTAAATGTGTGTCTTCATGTTTGTCCCCTACCACCTGACAACTGGTGTTGGTTGTTTAGTGGTTTGGCAAAAACCACTGACAAGACTTAAAAAAAAAGTATTGGGGTTGGTTTGTTGGACTAAAACCCTTCAAAGCAGTGCCCCAGCATGGTCACAGTCCAATGACTGACTGAAACACGTAAAAGATATATATACTTTACCATATTAAATAATCTAGAAGGGGTCATATTTCTCATTCAGAAATATGAATTTCTCATAAAAGGTTTTACCACCAATTTTTATGGTGAAAATATAAAATATTAATGTATTCACATTGAGTCCTTTAATCCACACACACACAAAAAAAGAATCCACAGCTGCCATGACTGCTGCTTGACAGCAAGTTTGAACAAGACTCACAATCAGATATAGTAATAAGGTCAGACTTTAGGAGACATCTGGAATGGGGAAAAGTTTGAAGCAAAAATTGATTAAAAAAACAAAAATGAAAAGTATTATTAATATCAGACAGTCAAGTTGGCAAATCATTGAGAACAGCCAATTTCATATTGGCTAAATAATAACAAGGCCTGAAATTTAGTGGGAAGAGGCTAATCAATTATATTGACCATGGTGCTCAACTGGTACCTATTTTAATGGTGAAAGATCTACATGAGACACATATGGCTGTATGGTTAAGAAATTCACATGGCAACCATGTGGTTTCAGGTTCAGTCCCACTGCACAGCACCTTGGGTGTCTTCTACAATAGTTCCAAACCAGCCAAAGTATTTGTTAAGTGGAGACTGAAAGAAGCCTATCGTCATATGTCTCATCATCATTTAGTGTCTGCTTTCCATGCTGGCATGGGTTGGACAGTTTGACTGGAACTGGTAAGCTGGAGAGCTGCACCAAGTTCCAGTCTGATTTGGCATGGTCTCAATGGCTAGATGCACTTCCTAATGCTAAATATATATATATATACTAGCAGTTTCGCCCGGCGTTGCTCGGGTTTGTTTCGACCCGCTGGAATTGGAGATAGTGTTAGTTGAAGGTTACCAAACCTGGCGCACACAGACAACTTCAGCTTTATAGAGAGAGAGATAACACACACACATTAATACACATACATACATACACACACACATGTATGTATGCATGGATGTATGTATGTATATATGTACATCTGTCCACTTCTTGCCATATTTTTATCGTTCACTTCCTACACACACACCTTCTTAGCTTACAATTTCTTTCTTTCAACAATTGACAACTGAAGTACGCTCGCAAATTAATACTACGAAAACTTAGCGACGAGTAAAGCATTTGAAATGAGAGAGGGAAATCGTAAAATATTGAGTTTTCTCGAATTTTTGCTTAATTGGGGGTCAAATTGAAAGAAATTTATATGCCATGACCCAATGGAATGTACTTCGAAAAATCATAGGTAAATTCCAATTGAAGAAATTGTGTGAGGAGTAAATCGTTATGTATTTATTTGTTTCTGTTTCCTGTATATTTTTTTTGAGTAGTGGTTGAAGGTACACTTGCAAAGAGAAAGTAGGAGAAAGTGTGGTAATAGCATGAGTGAAGCAGTTGAAATTAGAGAGGCAAATCGTAAAATATTTAGTTTTCTCAAATTTTTGCTTAATTGGGGGTCAAATTGAAAAAAATTTATAAGCCATGACCCAATCGAATCTACTTCAAAAAATCATAGGTAAATTCCAATTGAAGAAATTCTATATTGTACAATTGTATTAAAAAGAAACATAGTCACAGGCAGAGAAAATCTGCCTTTTATCATAAGAGATATTATATATGTAAATTATATATTTATATATAGATACACAGACACACACACACACACACAATGTGTGGGTGAGGGTATGTGTGTTCATGTCTTCTGGTTTTGACATTGCATGCTAACTGTAAACTAATTTATCATACAAATGGTTCATCTGCAATTTTCTGTGAAAATGTCTGACTATTGTGCTGCTTGTGTTCTAAGATCTAGGGAAATAGTAACACAGAAACAAATGAGGGTTGATGACAGGGAGAACACCCAGTTGTAGAAAATCTGACCCAGTGAATTTCACAAGACCTGTGCAGGCATGGTTAAGCGGACGTTAAAACAATGATGACCACATAATACAACAGGCTCCTCCAGTTTCCATCTACTATTTTTGTAAATGCTTTGGCAAACCTGAGACTATGGTAGATGATATGTCTCAACACACTCACAGAAGGATGCAGTCGGTGAAGCAGACTTATTTAGTATATAGCCATGATCACAGTTATATTGAGAAGAACAGAAAGCAATAGTACTTTCTTGGCAGGAGTGAAGACATTCCATTTCATACAAGAAAACAGGCTGAAACTTCTAGACAGGGAACTCCCATTCAAAGATAATAAAGAGGAAGCTACTCACTCCTGTACCATGGAAATACAGCAAACTTAATAATAGTTTCTGATTTAGGCACAAGGCCAACAATTCTCAGTTATTACAATGGACCCCAGTACTTCATTAGTGCTTTATTTTATCATCCCAGACAGATGAAGCTTATATATATATATATATATATATATATATATATATATATATATACACACACACACATGTACGTTTGTATACACACACACACATACAGGGTGCAATGGGTAAATTGTTGCCATTTTATATTTTTAATTTCGTGCATGCACATTGTGTGTTTTTGATTTTGTCAACTACATAGTATAGTGAGTAGGGTCAGTTGGGCACTATCTGTGAGAAAAAAACAGCACCATGACACAATTCACTCTGCCAGAAATTTGGAAATGACATGCTGTACTGTTTGGCATTTGTGCTGGAAGCTTCAATACGAACATTTCAGAGTGTTTAGGTGTCAATCTGAGGACAGTGCAGAGGAATTGGAAAGAGTTTGATGTGTCTAATGGTGATTACGAAGGTACAGCAGCTCGGAAAATTCACTCTGGTTGTTCTGATAAGAAAAGAACTTTTTAATTCGCTGGTGAGATCTAGGCCATGATTGACAATGATCCCTTCAAGTCAATCGGGTACATTGCCAGAGATATGGGAGTATCTTGAGTTTCTTATCAGGCAGGTAGTTCATGAAGACATTCAGTATTCCTCATACATGATAAGAGAGGGCCAATTTTTATCCCAAACCATCAAAGACAAGAGAGAAGATCGTGCAACAAAGCTTTTGAACAAACTCAAGCATCCCCTCCAACCAAACATGCTTTGGTTTTTCTAAGATTAGAAAAATTTCTACCAGGATCAGATGGTGAACACACAAAACAACCTTTGGCATGCCGGGTCCCCAAAACATGTACTGAGAGTGAAAAAAAATCAAACATCCAGTCAACATCATGGTGTTGGGGGTGATCACTAGTGATGGTGACATTATGCCTCCATCTTCCCATGCAGCCTCAGACTCAATACAGAGGTCTACATCAAGTGCCTGGAGGAGGTGGTGCTGCCCTGGGTCAAGAGGGTGGCTGCCGGAAGACCCTATGTCTGGCTACAGGACTCTACACCATGCTACACAAGCAGGAGAACCCAGTCATGGA
>NC_043020.1:30952177-30964677 GCF_006345805.1 Octopus sinensis
GAAATCCATATATATTGTTGGTGGCATTCTTTTTGTCTCGGGAGACAATGGAGTTGCGCATAAAATCTAGTCCGGCTTTTACATTTCATGTCCTAAAATATCTTCCGCTGTGGCTGTGTAGTCCTATCCTGGACAAACACTTTCTCTGGCAGGTGCCGCAAATATAGCGAAGACTTTGCCTGGCTGGTTGTAATGTCATAGTTTCTTGTTGACGTCTTTTCTTGTCTTTCCATTTCTTCTCTCTCTTTGTCACTCCTTTGTATTCCCTCTTTTATGGTACGTGCCAATCTCCACGGTAGCTGGCAACTGCTTCCCAGTTGGTAATATTGATGTTGCAGGCATTCGTGTCCCTTTTGCAAACATCCTTGTTTCATATGAACGGTCTTCCCACAGACGCAGTGCCCCTAGCAAGCTCTCTGTTGAGCATGTCCTTGGGGATTCTGCCATCTTCCATACGGCTAACATGTCCAAGCCATCTCATACGTGTTTGTGTGAGGAGTGCAAACATGCTTGGTATTCCTGCTTGCTTGAGGACATGATTCTGCCATTTGATGCGAAGGATTTTCCGGAGGCAGCGCAGGTGAAAGATATTTAGGCGACGCTCTTGGCGTGTGTATGGCGTCCAAGTCTCGCTTCCATACAGTAGAGTGCTAAGTACACATGCCTGGTAAATCTTCATTTTTGTGGTCTTGGTCAGCTTATTGTTGTCCCATGCCCGTTTGGAGAGTTGGGCCATCACAGCAGCTACCTTGCCAATGCGTATACTGAGCTCAGCATCAAGGGATAGGTTGTAGGTGACAGTAGAGCCAAGATAGGTAAACTTCTCCACCTCCTGTGGTCTCCAATATGTATGTTTGGGATGTCCGATGTAGCCTGACCCATGATGTTGGTCTTCTTGAGGCTGATAACTTAGCCAAAGTTGCCACATACTTGCTCAAAACAGTTGATGAGCCTTTGTAGGGCTTCTTCTGAGTGTGATACCAGAGCGGCATCATCAGTAAATAGCATCTCCTTGATCAGGCCGCTTCTCATTTTGGTCTTGGCACGCAGATGCAAGAGATTGAACAGTTTCCCATCACTTCTACTGTGCAGAAACACTCCATCATCTGATGTCTCTAAGGCATGTGACAGCAGCAGCGAGAAGATGCCAAATAATGTAGGAGCAAGGACATAACCTTGCTTTATCCCATTTTTTATTTGGAAGGCGGCTGATGTTGAACCATTGTGCTGTATGATGCCTTGCATATCATCATGGAAAGATTTGATGATCCTCAGCAGCTTTAGTGGACATTCGATTTTTTGGAGCAGGATGAAGAGGCCTTTTCTACTTACCAAGTCAAAGCCCTTTGTCAGATCAATGAAGGCCATATATAATGGCATTTTCTGCTCTCTGGACTTCTGAAGTTGGAGTATGGAGAATATCATGCCAATAGTTGATCTGCTTCTTCTAAAGCCACACTGCGATTCTGGATAAATTCGAGAAGTAAGCAGTTGCAGCCTGGACAGGATAATGCAAGCAAAGGCCTTTCCAACAGTGCTTAGAAGAGATATTCCACGGTAATTGTTACAATCACCACGGTCACCTTTGTTTTTGTAAAGCATAATGATGTTAGCATCCTGCACATCCTGAGGGACTGTACCCTCTTCCCAGCACTGACACAGAAGCCCATGAAGGTGCCGAAGCAGGATGGTGTTTATGCTGGTTTTGATGATCTCTAAGAGGATGCTGTCTTTTCCCGGAGCCTTGTTACTTGCTAGGGGAGTCAATAGCCTTGGTGAGCTCTGCTATAGATGGCAGACTGTCAAGTTCGCACATGACTGGCAAGATCTTGACACCCTCGATTGCAGCCTCAGCTACCGTGGTCTCTCGTGAGTAGAGATCCTGGTAGTACTCCACCCATCTATCCATTTGCTTGCTTTGGTCCTTGATGAGATCTCCAGTAGTTGATTTCAGAGGGGCTGACTTGGTTGCGGATGGACCAAGGGCCTTCTTCAAACAGGCATACATCCCACTGGTGTCGTCACTGTCAGCAGCTGACTGGATACTCTGACAGATTTCCTGCCAATACCTATGTGCACAGTATCTGGCAGTCAGTTGGGTTTTATTTCTTGCCTTTCTGAGTTCTTCGACTGACTTTGTAGAAGAATCACTCATGTTGCATCAGAGCTGCACGCTTTGCTTCGATAACTGTTTCCAGCTCTGAACCAATCTGGGTTTTGCCTTTCTCTCATGCCGAAAGTATCTATTGATGTGGTATACAAAGCTTCCCTGATATTTCACCTACTTTCAGCAGAGGAGGTTGGGCAGCTACTGAGGGCAACCTTGATAGAAACACCAAAATATTGTTGCAGTATAGGGTCCGAGGTTCTGGCAGTGTTAATGTGTGGTCGGCCCATTTTCTTGGAGTGATGGACTTTTTTAGGCAGAATCCTCACCCTGCTTCATATTAGTGAATGATCTGTGTCGCAATCCGTGCTGTGGTAACAACAGATCAGTTGAACAGAATTCAGAAAGGATCTTCGTGTAACAATGAGATCAAGCTGATGCCAGTGGTGTGATCTTGGATGTCTCCAAGATGCCTTGTGGGATGTTTTGTTGGCAAAGAATGTGTTAGTGATTCACAGGTTATGGTATGTGCAAAATTCAAGTAGTCTCTGACCATTGTCATTCATGTTGCCAATACCAAAACACATACAAATTTTAATTACATATATACATACATATATATACGATTGATTTGTTTAACTTTCTGTCTACGAAATCCATATATATATATGTATGTATACACACACACACACAAAGATAAATTGATAGATACAACTGAGTGGGCAAATAAAAATATGAGACACTGCGTAGTGCTTTTTTATATTTTGATAAGCCTGGTACTTATTCTATCAGTTTCTTTTTGTAAAACCAGTAAGTTGTGGGAATGTAAATAAACGAACATCAGTTGTGAAGCAGTGATGAGGGAGAAACACAAAGACATACACACACATAGACTTACATATATAGATACATATACATACAATTGATTTCTTTCAGCTTCTATCTACAAAATCCACTGACAAGGCTTTGGTTGGTCTCAGGCTATAGCAGAAGACACATGCCAAGTTACCACACAGTGGGACTGAACTGAGGACCATGTGTTTTGAAACCAAGTTTGTTACCACACAGCCACACCTGCACCTATGTATGTATGTGTGTGTGTGTGTGTGTGTGTATATATGTATGCATATATATATATGTGTACATATTACATGTATATCAATATATATATACATCTAGACATACATGTATATCTATAGAAATATAGCTATACATATACATGTATACATATACAACTTTATATATACATGTATACATATACAGCTATATATATACATGTATACATATACAGCTATATATATACATTTTGTGTATATGTATATATATATGTATGTATATATATATATATATATATATATATATATATATATATATATACACACACATCCATATACATACAATAGAGAGATGTTTTTGTTTCACTTTTAACACGTAAGACTGGAATAGTGGAGAAGATATGATGTTGCTGTGGGCTCGCCCTAGGCAAGAAGTTAGAAATTTTTTTGCCCATGACACTACACGGACCCTAAGTAAGGCATGTGTAAAATTTGAATGAAATTGGTTGTGTAGTTCTCAAGTTTTAGGGAAACACAGACAGACACATACATTCTCAGTTTTATATATTTTAGATAAAATGTTAATCTTTATCACCTTAATCAAAAGGGCAGAAAAACAGACAGAGAGACTATCTCTTTATAGACGAAGACCAGTTGCAATGAGAAGAGTTGAATCTCATAAGAATGGAAAAACAAACAATAAATGGGCTGTATTTAATAATGAAACTTTTTTTAAGAGCATTCAAATGCCACTGCAATGTTGAAATTGTTGCCTCCGTGCGGTCAATTAAGTCATGAAGTACATGCTGAAAGGAAATGATCAAGCTGCTGTTCAAATAAACAATGAAATTAGTCAAATCTAACGGGTAGGTATATTGGACCATCTGAAGCAGTTGCATCCCTTTTAGGATTTTCAATTCAACGGCAATAGTGAGACTGCATGTTCATCTACTTGGTGAACAAAGAATACTGCTCAGAAATAATGAGGATATATATATGGCTGTCAGTGCATCAATGATGACTGTGCAAAAACATTTATGCTGAAAGTAGCCATGTGATTCACTTGGAAAAGTAGTAACAAAGAACGGCAAAGAAGAAAATGAGGAAAAAAAGTTGACGGTCATTTGAAAGTTTTCAAAGAAACACTTGGTTGTGTTTATGCCGTCACACCAAAGACAGGAGAACTGCATTATTTAAAAATTTTATTGAATGAAGTTCGAAATAGTATTTTCTCCTTTCCCACCATGCATCACCATTTTCAACTTGGAGTCGCTGCAACCCAATGGGTCACGGCAGGCACATTTTGTATGTATAACAGACTATGTTATTCAATGTGATCCCTTCACTTCAAGACAATAGGGTATAATAGGGATATTTGATTATTTCTAGCAGACTGAATGGGAGCCATGTAGTGGCTCCCGTTAATGGAGTGGGTAACCAAAATATCAGAGTGTCTAGCTTAGGCTCAGAGTTCAAATTCTACTCAAAATGTTTTATAAGATTTCTTCTGAATTTACATTCTGAATTGAAATTCCATCAAGTTTGACATTACCTTTCATCCTTTTGGGGTTGATGAAATAAATACCAGTCAAGCAATGGAGTTGATTTCATCAACTAGCCCCATCCCCACAGATTTTCAGGCCCTGTGCCTTTAATAGAAGAAAGAATTTTACTAGAGAGGTGACATAGGTAACTAAATGCTTTGTAGCATTTAGCCCTACGCGCTTGGCTTGAAATCCTGCAGATTGAGGGACTTAATTCAACAACAACACTCTTCCCACCAAATTTATGACTTTGTGCCAAAGTAAGAAATCTATGATTTTATTACTAACATTTCTATTTATTATTTCATCAAATACAAATATTTGGTAGATGTTCAAGGGTTGGTTATTGGAACTACATCCTTGTCACCAGTCATGGAGAGGAGTAGCAGCAAAGGTCATAGATACTGCCCTTGTTTCTCTGACTACAGTTTTGGACAGTTCGATGAAGGCTAAACAGGCTGAAAATTTGAGGTCACTGTCAACACTATTCTTGTGAAGGGGAATAATGTGTATCTTTTATTTATTTTCTACTTATTTCAGTCATTAGACTGTGACCACACAGTGATTGGCCTAATTGAAGGTTTAGCCAGTACATAATTCTTCAAGTCTGGTACTTATTTTATCAAATTCTGTTAATCAAAATACTAAGTTATGGGACATAAATGTAAACACCAACACCAACACACACACATTATCATCATCATCATCTACTTTTCTATGTTTGCAGGAGACAGATGAAAACTGAGGCAGGTTTTTCTACAGCTGGAGACTCTTCCTGTCACCAACCCTCATTTGTTTCCAAGCAAGGTAATATTCTCCCATGACCAGAAGTTTTTTTTTTTTTTACAAGACTGGAAACAAACATCACTTGTATGACAGTGATGCTTGTTTAGAATTATCACATCATGTCAAAACAAGAGGACACACAAACACACATATGATGGGCTTCTTTCAGTTTCAATCTACCAAATCAACTCACAAGACATTAGTGAACCTGGAGCTATAGTAGAAGACAGTTGCCCAAAGTACCATACAAAGGGACTGAACCTGAGACCACATGATTGGGAAGCAAGCTTCTCCTATGCCATCTATACTATTTTTGTCTATTAAATTTCACTTACAAAAACATTGGCCAATCCAAGTATACAGTAGAAGATGCTTGCCCAAAATGCCATGCAGCAGATGACAGCTGAATTCTTAAACATACAGCTACGACTGCATACATATATAAAAAAACATTTTCAACAGTTGTTATGAGATCTTAGTACTTTTGCCTTGCTGAGTAAGTCAAATAAGACAACAAAAGCACATACAGAGTTGTCAACATGGCTGGCAAAAATGAGACTCTTCTTATCCCTACCTATCTTTTGTCTTTAGCTTATTTCAGTCATTAGACTGTGGTCATGCTGGTCTCCGCCTTGAAGAAATTTCTTTAGTTGAATAAATCGACCCCCAGTACTTACATTGTTTGAGTCTGGTATTTACTCTATCGATTTCTTTTGCTGAACTGGTTGTCAAACAAACACATACATGCAGATATATGTGTGTGTGTGTGTGTGTGTGTGTGTATATATATATATATATATATATATATATATAGTCAATCCAAACCATAACAAGCAAGAAAAAGTAACAATGCAAGGACGTGGTACAAGTACTGTGTTATTCACGTTTCTTGATCAGAAATATAAAAAAGAAGGGAAGACAGAGAAAGAAAATCCCCAACGATACACACGTGGTCACATACATACACATACACAGACTGACACAATGGGTTCATTTTAGTTTCTGGCAACAAAAATTGACTCACAAGGTTTTTTGTCAGCCTAATTGCTATAGTAGAAGATACTTGCCGATGGTGCCACACAGTAAAACTGAGTTTGAATAAATAAATATATGTGTCTGTATGTGTGTGTGTAAGTGTATCATCATTTTATGGCTGTTTTTTATGCTGGAATGGGTTGGAGGACCATGTCTTGCACCAATGATTCAAGTTTCAGTGTAGTTTCTACATCTGGATGCTCTTCCTCAGATCAAACACTTTACAAACTACACTGAGTGCATTACTCAAGGCACTGTAGAGGTTATCCTGCAATCAGCAAGACTCATGAGCCGCTTCAAACTTTGTGTAGCCAATACTTGAATCAATTATCAAACAGAGTGTGCTGGGTGATTTTTGTAAGACACTTATACTTTACAGCTGCTCGAGAGAGCTCTTGTGATGGCTGGAACAGTGTTGAGGTGAAAGTAATGGATAAAACTGAGGAAAGGAAAGGATAAGAAGAAGAGTGATAGCGTCAAAGAGAGAAAGGTAAAGGAGACAAAGATGTTGAAGAGGTGAAGTGAGCAGGTGGATCCAGTGATGCCATACCTACATGGAGCTGATAGTTTGTCAGAGTCCAAGACAGTTCTCGTAGTTACAGAAGTGGTGCAAGAAAGACCAAACAAAGATAATGTTAGGGAAAAAGTAATAAGAGAGAAAGTGAAAAGTAGTTTCATGGGGCTTGTGAAAGAGAGGGAGATGGTGGAGAAGAGTGAGTAGAAGGGGATGCAGTATTAGCTCACATTGTACATAGATGGGTAAAGGGGTACATGGAGAAAGGATAAAATGATGGGGAGGAGCCAGAGTGTATCCTGAAGGTAAAATGTTCAAGAGGGTATAGAAACTGAAAAAAGGGGCCAGGGAAAGTAGGTTAAGGTCGCCTGAATGCAATTTATCACCACTCAAACATCCTGATTCAAAAAGAAGAAAAGGTAGCAGGGTATAGGTGATGGAGACACAAAGTGGATATATTCAACATATACAAATCAAGTACTTTCCTCTCAATTAGGGTAGCATAGTATGGAAAGTAGAAGGGAAGATGAGCCGACAGAGAATGGAATAGATACAACAGATGAGAAAAAAGAAAAAAGACGGTAAGGGATGTGATGGTATAGAATGGGCAATAGATGGAGGAAATGTGTGCAGCGTACAATAGCCAAAGGAGATACATGCTCCATTACACTATTTCAACAAGTATTTCACCATCCTTGCCCATACATACACACACACACACACATATATAATGTATGTATATATAAATGTGTGTGTATGTGTGTAATCATCATCATTTTAAAGGTCACTTTTCCATGCTTGCAACAATTGGAGTTTACCAAGGCAGATTTTCTATAGCTTAATGCTCTTCCAATTGCCAACAGCACATGTTTCCAAACAAAGAAATATTCACCCATGGCCAGACATGACCTCACAGAATATTGAAAATAACTGTATATATATATTTATATTTATTATTATTATTTAATAATAATAATAATATATATATATATATATATATACATATATATACGAGACTATAACCCGTGGCCTATGCCAGGAGCATAACCAGCCCGCTTATGCGTACCTTTTCCTTCTTTGGTCACTAAACTTTACTTGCGAAGACCTGATGAGACAAGTGAAATCAAAATCATTTTGATGACTGGCATCCATGCCAGCGGGGTGCAAAGAGCACCATATGATTGTGATCATTGACAGAGTGGCTATTCGAGTATGATCGTTACCAGCGTCGCTTTACTGGCACTTATGCCTGTGCTAGTAGGATGCCATGAACACCATCCGAGCATGATCGTTGCCAGAGCAGCCAACTGGCTTCCGTACACATGGCACGTGTAAAATGATTCGAGTGAGGTCATTGCCAGTACCGCCTGACTGGCCCCCATGCAGGTGGCACGTAAAAAGCCCCCACTACACTCTCGGAGTGGTTGGTGTCAGGAAGGGCATCCAGCTGTAGAAACTCTGCCAGATCAAGACTGGAGCCTGGTGCAGCCATCTGGTTGCCAGCCCCCTCAGTCAAAATCGTCCAACTCATGCTAACATGGAAACCGGATGTTAAATGAAGATGATGATATATATATATATATATATATATATGTTTTCTTAACAGTCTTTCTTTTTTATTTAATAAGTAGTGAGAATTCATCAAAAAATAGAAGGAACAGAAACAAACTGTTTAATAGTTGAGTGCATGAAAGAAAGTTTGTTTAGAATAACTCCATCCTCTTTCACTGAGAGAGAAAATCAAATCAAATATGATGTAGCTGTTAAGTTACTAAACTGAACAATAGAGACTAGTGCTGTGAAAAATATTACTGAATATGTCAGACACATACAGTGAATCAAACGCATGGTCATCATCATTTAACATCCATCTTCCATGCATGTATGGGTAGGTCATATCTGGAAAATGGACTTCATGAAACGACTGCAACCTCCATTTCAAATGCATAGATGATCAACTAACAATGGAATACAGAATTCTATATTTATGAACAAGAATGTTTGTTCCCTACCAACTACACAACAGTCATGATTCACATTTGGGTATTCAACAAATGCTCAGTAAAATTTCTCTTGAGTTCTGGTGGTCAAACATGGTTCAAGGTGTGACTACCTTCATTTCCAGCTGCGCTGCTTCTCAGCAGAATCAAAGTACAAAAGACTATTCAATAGCAATGTGGAATAAGGATAGTCCTTGGGAATGTTTTCATATGGATTGGGCTTTCATGAACTGCATTGGCAATTTACTCACTGTTGTCAGTTCGTATTCCAACTATATCGATGCCATCCGTTGCATCTCATCCAAAAAGAAAAATGTACCAAAGTGCTTGATGCGTCTCTTTGGTCTGTCTGGACTCTCAAAAGTTACCGTATCAGACAGTGCATCTGAATTTACAGTATTGAAAGGTTGGTTATCGACACCTACTGATCATCCACAGTCAAATGGGCGACCTGAGCAAGCTGTCCATACCATCAAACATGCTTTATTTGCATGGAATCCACTTGCTGACGACTGGTATCCCTATTTACTCAATCATCAATCTTCAAGAGGCAGGAAAGCTGCTTCTCCTGGGGAAAGATTATTTGGAAGACCATTACATACCAGTTGCAATCCATGATCCACACCATTTACTAACGTCTGGTACAGCAACAAATGCATGAAGAAAGCAAGTCCTGTCACATGTCTGGTACAGAAAGATGCAAATACTGCAATCATCACAAATGAAAATAAAAGCTGGATAGCTAGTTTCAACCAATTGCTCCCATTGACAGACAATTGTCAACTTGTCCAGGTAGGAATCAACTTGAGGTTAGGCAATGAAAACTGTGGCCTCAAGGTAGAGAAACCTAAGCTTCAAACATACGGAATTGACAAGATGATGATTAGAGTAAACTGGTGATGTAACAGAAAAAGAAACCCACCAAATTGACTTTCTTATTGATGTAGCAAACGTCATGCATTGAACTCCTAATGAATATATAACAAATGCTGCATATATGCTTAAATAATTAAAAACTGCCAGTCACATGGCATGTATGAGTTTTACGTGGACATGTCCATTTTTTCTTTTTTATATATATATATATATATATATATATTGCAATTAAAATAAACAACGACACACAGTTGGTTCCAATGCTACAGGATCACAGTTGAAGTTGTTTCCCCTTCTCTGCTATTGATTGTGCATCTGCTATGATGAGATAGAAATTTCTGTTTACAGCTATTAGAACTTCTTTCCTATACTGGTGCTTATGAAATAAGCAAATAACAAAACTTGACACATTGGAATTAGAACTAGCAGCATAAAACACTGGAATGAATGCAACAAGGAATTTTTTCCAATGCTCTAATGATTCTGCCAGTCCAAAGCTCTCAATAATAATAATCCTTTCTACTATAGGCACAAATCCTGAAATTTGGGAGAGGGGGATAATCAATAACATGGACCCCAGTGTTTCACTGGTATGTATTTTATTGACCCTGAACACATGAAAGACAAAGTCGACCCTTGCGGAATTTGAACTCAGAACGTAAAGACGGACTAAGCATTTGCACATCCAATAATCAAGCCACTAAGTAGTCACTCAATCAGCTAGAAGCAGCAGTCAAATCTCTCTCTCAAATAATACCTCCTATCTTAAAAAGAGTATGACATGTTCACCAATGTAGTCCTAGATATACAACAAAAGGAAGAGATCGATAGGAAAGTTATATCCGTAATACTTGGGAGTCATCACTAGTTGATCAGTGCTGACCTGGGGCTAAGCAACATCATACCTATTTCTTTATTACCCACAAGGGGCTAAACATAGAGGGGACAAACAAGGACAGACATAGATATTAAGTCGATTATATCGACCCCAGTGCATAACTGGTACTTAATTTATCGACCCCGAAAGGATGAAAGGCAAAGTCGACCTCGGCGGGATTTGAACTCACGTAATGGCAGACGAAATACCGCTAAGCATTTCGCCCACCGTCCTAACGATTCTGCCAACCACCAGTTTCAAGACTTTACTTTGTTTCAAAGATTCATGGGGTATCCTATCACACCATGTAGGCACCACGCCACCACCATCACCATAAATCTGTTTTTGACTCCATCACATGCTTGTTAAATATTTGCCCTCTCCCCAAGCTAGAATTTCAGTCAAAAAATTTTAGCCAATCTTTTAAGGGACTGTGTCTGTCTGTCTCTCCCCTTTCCTTGAATTAGAGCAACTGCTGATGTGGGTAAGGGATATTGCCAAAGAGAAAAAAAAA
This sequence comes from Octopus sinensis, assembly GCF_006345805.1. Classification (NCBI taxonomy): domain Eukaryota; kingdom Metazoa; phylum Mollusca; class Cephalopoda; order Octopoda; family Octopodidae; genus Octopus; species Octopus sinensis. The sequence goes on from NC_043020.1 coordinate 30,963,486, forward strand.
GTGAAGTTTTTCTTTTACCTACACACCATCCATATGACCTACTTTGACAATTACAACACTGCTTCTTTCTTTCTTCCTTTCTCCCTCCTATTTTCTTCATTTCACTTCATTCTTTTCTATCCCGGGGGGGGGGGTTTATCATTGGATAGCAGTTATGCTGGGGCACTACATTCACACACACATTTTTAACCAATTTCAGTCATTGAACATTGGCCATACAGGAGCACCACACACCATCCCTTCATTTACAACTGATTTCAGTCACTGGACAGCGGTCATGTTGGAACACCACCGTAACACATGCATTTCTAACCAATTCAGTCATTGGACAGCGGCCATGCTGGAGTACTGCTTTCATACATGCATTTTTTATGCCAGTCACTGAACAACAGCTATGCTGGGACACCACCTTCACATATACACAGTGTCTATTTAGTAATTTCCTAAATTTGATATACATTCAAATACCAATAGTGATGACACCTACTTTCAAATTTTTTTTATTTTATATCAAGAGAATCCTGTCTGTGTACTTGAGTAAATTATGGCATTTTGAGAGAATGGCTTGGTTTTGCTTTTCTTTTAAAATGTATTAAATTATCAATTTGAATATTTATTTATTTAGTGGCACTGTCGCAATGTTGAAGACTCAGTCTTGAAGAATGTGCCGCATTCCTGTAAAAAATGCCCGCTGATTCCAATCCTATTTTCATCTAACTGTAGTTAGGTGACGTGTGTGTGTGTGTGTTGTCACAGTAAATATATAACATATTTAAGATTTTGCACCATCAACTTTATGAACTATGTATGTATGTACATATATAAATCCATCCGCACATACACATGCACATATATGTGTGATGATGTCAGTAACTTGCTAGAAATTGCAGTCGATATTCACTCAAATCGCAACCTGCAGTTATTTATTTATTTATTTATTTAACCAAAAATGCAGAATGGTCATGGCTGGAATGTCTTTCATAAGGCTACTCGATTATGGCTGACCTGACACTCAACAACAGATTACCTCTTGGTCAGACATTGCAAGTGAGAGGAGTCGACCAACGATCTCGATCGATAATGGATCATTTAAAAAGCAATGTTATTCTCATCACACAAATACAGCAGAAATTTTGAGTCCGGAAAAAAAATGATCCCTATCAGAAATTCCTTTTTCGCACAGACACACAGA
>NC_043020.1:30972177-30992177 GCF_006345805.1 Octopus sinensis
GGTTATATACATATATACACACACACACACGCCTACAATATATAGTGAAAATCTTAATGGTCGAAACAGAACCAACCGTTGCAGAATACAAAGTACTAAATACTGGTGGGTAAAGTGAAAAAAGCTTCATCACAAATCGATATTTACAGATGACAATACTGTTTCTTTAATACTCTTCAGAAATATGTTGAATTCATACCCCACTCCCAACATGTCTCTCGCTCTCTCTTTATATATATATATAGGTAAGTGGCGAGTGCTGAACACCACAATGATGAATAGCCTTAAAACACACAAATATCCAATATATATATACATAGATACATAGTGGGTGGGACGAAATGAGGTGTTTTTACTGCAAATGTTTATTACCTTACAAGTAAATGGCCTTCCCTAAATGTACAAAAACAGAATTTCATCAATAATTAAGATAATTATTGTCGTTCTCTTTGAGCATATAAAAGACAAATTTGGCTGAGGTAAAATGAGTAACCCAAGATAAGTTAAATTTGCTTCGTTATTTCCCAGAAAACAGATTCATAAGCATCCCTAGACAGCAGAAAGATCAGAAATGCCAAAAAATTTTTTAACCATCTAGGTCAAATGAAAGAGGATCAGGGAAAACTGGCACATGATATGAAATTAATGAAACTCGTCTAGCTTCTTCATGATGTGTTTGAGTGTCCTCTTCATGACATATTTACTTATCATGCAGTTTAAGAGAAGAAATTATTGAAATTAGACATTACTCATTTCACCTCATTTTAGACATCCTTTTTTGAAACTTGAAAATTACTGAATTAGACATTAATCTGGGAAAAAAACTGACTTGGAATCCAACAGAGAAAAGGATACTGATTGTAAAACACCAAAAATTATCAAGATATTTGATTAGTAACCTCAATTGCAATCAGATAAAAGTAGAGGAAAATTTTCTTGAAAAGAGAGGAAACTGCCACCTGACTATGTTTTGGACTCTCAACTTCAGCAACAACTATGGTGACCAATTTTTACTCCTAAAAATGATGCACAGTATAAAATAACAATGCGATATTTGCAGACTTATGATTTCAAACAAGTAGGGAGAAAATAACAGAAATCAGAAGTTACTCATTTTGCTCCCCACCCCTCACCAATATAAAATGCAAAACTCATCTGGACTTTTTTAAAAAAATGGTTTATTTATAAATTTTCTGCAACATATTCTTAAACTATACTTTTCAAAACATATCTCCAGAAAATTCCATTAAAAAATATACACATTTAGGAAAGTTATATAGAAAAACAAACACAAAGAGGAAAGCAATCTACAGTTATACCACACACACACACTCGTAATAAATATAATTCTAAATGAACTGTAATTGCTTGGGTAGAGGACAGTGTTTTAAATTAAATACTAAAAATACAATGCAGGTAGAGACCTTAAAGAGTGACTGACCTTTTCACACACACACACATATATATACACTTGTATTCATGGTAAATGCATGTAAAGACTTAAAAATATATTTATGCAACCGTAGAGTGTATAAATATGTGCACACACATAATGTAAGATTTAATAGAAACTTTCAAGTCTTAGCTACATTGTATCTTAGAGCTATACATTAAATGTATATGTTGCACATGTGACTGAATACAAATACATAATATTCACACACACACATATATTTTACTTGTCTCCGTCATTAGACTGTAGTCATACTGGGACACTACCTTCTTTCAGTTTCTGTCAACCAAATTTAGAAGACTTTGTCGGCTTGAGGCTATAGTTGAAGTTACCTCCCCAAAGGGCCATGCATTGGGGCAGAACCCGGAAGCATGCGGTTGGAAAGCAAACTTCGTACCACACAGCCACACCTGCGCATATAACATAGATAGATTGATAGATACAGACATACTGGCGCATGTGTGTGTGGTAAGAAGTTTGCTTTCCAGCCACATGGTTTCAAGTCCAGCCCCACTGCATGACACCTTGCGCAAGTGTCTTCTATTATAGCCCCAGGCCAACCAAAGCCATGTGAGTGGATCTGGCAAAATGAAACTGAGAAACACTCACTGTGTGTATTACTATCTCCTTGACTTCATGTGATAGTTGTAAACAAATGTCACCATCATCCAAGAGTTGTCCTCTGCTTCCAGGCTTCCATGGAAACAGGTGAGCTTTTGTGATAGGAAAGGCACCTGGCTGTAAAAAAACGCATTTCAACAAATTCCATCCAATCCAATCAAGCATGGAAAAGTAGACGTTAAAAGAATGATTGTGACAATGATATACATGGAAAAGTTTAACTATCACTCATAATCAAGTATGACCGAGTAGTTTGTATGCACCATGCTTTAGCTAATTGTTTTAGGTACCATCTCAGTTGCAAAGAGACCTAGACACACACTCAACCATCTCAGCATTGATCCAGCAGAACATTGACAGTGTGACAGCTGGAGGAGAGAGGGGTCTGCACCAACACTTAATTTGTACTCATTTTTGGCTGAGTAAACTGAAGCAATGTGAAATACTGTGCCAGCTCAAGGACACAAGGAGCCTTCCAATCCAAGAAGCAAACTCATGACCTTAACTGTGAGCCCATAAGTATGCATAAATATATCTACTAGTGTATATATACAGACACATACATATACACATATATTTCTTTATCTTGTACTTGTTTCAGTTATTAAACAGTAGCCATGCTGGGGCGCTGCCTTGAAGAATTTTAGTTGAACAAATAGACCAAGTACTTATTCTATTAGTCTTTTTTGCTGAACTGCTAATTTATGGGAACATAAACACACCAACACTGGTTGTGAAGTGATGGTGGGGGACAAACACTGACACACACACATATATATACACAACGGGCTTCATTCAGTTTCCGTCAACTAAATCCACTCACAAGGCTTTGGTTGGTCCAAAGCTAGAGTAGAAGACACTTGTTCAAAGTGAAATGCAGTAGGACTGAACTTGGAACTATGTGGTTGGGAAACAAGCTTCTTACCACACAGCCATGCACACTATAAATACATATCACCATTATCCCACTTTTCTATGCCTGTATGAATTAGCAGGCCCTCTTCAAAGCAGATCCCACCATTTGCACATTCCTTTGTGAAACCCTTTATCACCTTCAGTACTCTGAGATCAGCTTTCACTACCCCTGTCTATGCTTTCCTTCCTCACCCACAGTTCCACATAGATACCCTAACGCTTCTTTGCCCAGTTGTCATCTGTACCCACAACATATCCATACTAATGCAGTCATCTCTCTTGCACATTACATATATTTCTTCTTACGTTTCTGCTTACACCCAGTTTTTATCTCAGCTTTTCTGTGCCATGTTCTTCATACACAACATCACACATCCAGCAGAGCATACTTGCTTCATTTCCTTTCAACCTACACACATCTTCTGCATTCAGTGATTGCAGCGCAGTATGTACACAAGCATTGTGCAATCAACCCTTTACACAGAGAGAATAATCTTGTCGGGTCAGCAGAAATAATAGCTCCCTGAACTTCCTCTCGGCTACTATGAGATACTAAGGAAACCCAAATACCGTCAGAGATAATTGGATTGCCCCAGTACAAGTGAGTTACCAAAGTAACAGAAGCTATCATCTGCATTCACAGAATATTCCAAGTATTGGAAAAAGTTTATTTTGCAGGTGCTCTGGCTGCTAACTACTCCTGCAAGCTGTCACATACAAACTCTTCATTCGTGGCCAGCTAGACTATCATCATCATCATCATCATCATCGTTTAGCATCCGCTTTCCATGCTAGCATGGGTTGGACGGTTCTACTGGGGTCTGTGAAGCCAGAAGGCTTCATCAGGCCCAGTCAAATCTGGCAGTGTTTCTACGGCTGGATGCCCTTCCTAACGCCAACCACTCCGTGAGTGTAGTGGGTGCTTTTTACGTGCCACCCGTACAGGTGCCAGACAGAGCTGGCAAACGGCCACGAACGGATGGTGCTTTTTACGTGCCACCGGCACGAGGCCAGTCGGGGCAGCACTGGCAACAGTCGCGAAACGGAAGGTTCTCTTACATGCCACCGGCACTGGTAACACATCTGCAATTTCCATTGATCGATTTCGATTCTGATCCTCACTTGCCTCAACAGGTCTTCACAAGTAGAGTTTTGTGTCCCAAGAAGGGAAGGTATGCATACGTAGGCTGGCTCCATCCCATGTAGAAGGCCACGGGTTATGGACTCACTTGTCCTGCCGGGTCTTCTCACGCACAGCACACTTCCAGAGGTCTCGGTCTCTAGTCATTTCCTCAGTGAGACCTAAAGTTCGAAGGTCGTGCTTCACCACCTCGTCCCAGGTTTTCCTGGGTCTGCCTCTTCCGCAGGTTCCCTCAACCGTTAGGGTGTGGCACTTTTTCACACAACTATCTTCATCCATTCTCGCCACATGACCATACCAGCGCAAACGTCTCTCTTGCACACCACAACTGATGCTTCTTAGGTTCAGCTTTTCTCTGAAGGTACTTACACTCTGCCGAGTATGAGTACTGACATTACACATCCATTGGAGAATACTGGCTTCATTTCTTGCGAGCTTACGCATGTCCTCAGCAGTCACGGCCCATGTTTCACTGCCATGTAGCATGGCTGTTCGTACACACGCATCATACAGTCTGCCTTTCACTCTGTGCAAGAGGCCTTTTGTCACCAGCAGAGGTAAGAGCTCTCTGAACTTTGACCAAGCTATTCTTACTCTAGCAGTTACACTTTCAGCACACCCACCCCCGCTGCTGACTTGGTCACCTAGGTAACGGAAACTATCAACTATTTCTAGTTTTTCTCCCTGGAAAGTGGCGGAAGTTGGTCTCAGAGCATTTTCAGTGTTTGTCCAAAGCCCTTTACAGGAACACCAAGACTAGGGGAATCTACTCTCCAGCTAGAGATCTGAACCAAATACTTGCAACAGTAGACTCCACATAAGGCACCAAAAATGCCTGGTAGTAATGTTAAATCAGGTGATAGATCTTTACTATCCAAATAAGCTATGGTGCAATTTGAACTCAGAATGCAATTAACCAGAAGAAATACTGCAAGACTTTGATTTAACTTTCTTCCTGTTTTGTCATTCTTCTGTCCTGGATCAATAGTTTTTGCCATCAGCTGTGAATGGATAAAATGTAAAGTTTCCCCACGGAATGCAGAGTTCAAGGCATATTCTTTTCTACTCTGGGCACAAGGCCCGAAATTTTAGAGGAGGGGACCAGTCGATTAGATCAACCACAATATGTAACTGGTACTTACTTTATCAATCCTGAAAGGATGAAAGGCAAAGTTAACCTTGGCGGAATTTGAACTCAGAGCACAAAGACATGAAATACCGCTAAGCATTTTGCCCAGTGTGCTAATGTTTCTGCCAGCTCCCTGCCTTGAGTTCGAAGCATATTATTATCTGGCATTCCAATGACTGCAAACTTATTGTTTATTGCTTAACTCCAAGGTCTCTTCATTCTAGCTACTAATTCCACATCTACAACTTCTCTACATCTTCCAAAGACACCCCTTTGAGTAATAGGTCATCAGCATCTTTGAGTCCTCATAGACCATCAATCTTGAACTCTTGTGTTACAGCTCAGAGAATAATAGGAAGAGCATGAGAACTAAACTGGTTGTAAACTTCATTTCACTCAGACAAGACATTCATCCAAACCCAGTTTCATTAGAGACCACCAGACCACAGCTTATTGTACTTGCCTGGGCCTTATCCATTTCTAAGAATGTTTAGTAGAGAAGCTTGCCCTTAGTAAAAAAGAAAAATTGTACATTAATTGTCCAAAAGACATAAAAAAACCCAAAAAAACATCAGTACCACTTAGAACTGGTACAAACCCAAACTGCATCTTATCTTAGACGAGTCTCTTCATAATCAGTTACACTATGATTGTACTTATTCACTTTCATAAGTTAGTCCATCATTTGGTACATCTATAAGATGCTTCTTTCTAGAACATTCACATTGCCTTTGTGGCAATTGGTAATGATACTGCAATGTCAATCATTGGGAATGACACCTCCAAGTATCATGCAGTCAACAATGAGATTGAACAGCTTAAGTACTAAACACACATATGTGTAGCTTAGCTATACATAAACATACATAGATATGTGCATGTGTGTGTATATATGTTGTTCCTTGGCTGGCCAGCTCTATGTCAAACTGTCCATCCCATGCCAGCATGGAAAACGGATGTGAAATGATGATGATGTGTGTGTGTATAGGTACAGGCATGAATATGCACAGGCATCAGCAATAACCACAGGTATGCTATGTACTAAGAAATTTGCTTCAGTCTCACTATGTACTACCTTGGCCAAGCTAAGACATGTGAGTGGATTTGGTAGATGGAAAGTAAAAGAAGTTCATTATCATGTGTTTCTGTCTCATTGCCTTGACAACATGAAGGATGTCCAGCTGTAGAAAATCTGCTTCAATAAATTCTGTCCAACTCATACAAGGATGGAAAACTGAATGACAAAACAATGATGATATTTACACACACACACATCATTATTATTTAATGTCTGCTTCCTTTGACATGAACTGGCAAGCCAGAGCACTGTGCCAGCCTCTGGTGCTTAATTTGGCATAGTTTGTACAGATGGATGCCCTTCCCAACACCAATCACTTTTATAGCATGTACTGGGTGCCTTTTATGTGACACCAGCAAGGTCACCAAGTAAATCACACGTCAAAACTGAAGAGGCAATAACTAGTGAGCAGGGGTGACTCTGTGCCAGATGATGAAAGGTCAGAGTATGATAGAGGGATAAAAACAGTGCCTTGCAGTAGAGGAAGAACATGGCTACCCCAACTGGTAGGAGAGAGAGAGAGAGAGAAGATAGTAAAGAAAATTATATGGGCATACATTCAAGTTACAAGAGGGTGTATAAAAGTGATGTAATAGAAGGCAGGAAACAAACACTGCTTTCCTGGTGGTGATGTTCATTTATAACCATCAAATATATATATGTAATTAAAAAAATGACAAAGAAACAAGAAATTATGCAATGAACTTAATTAGCATACAATGAAGGCACTTCATTTTCGAAGCTCTGAGAAAGATATAAGGTGATGCACATGCCCTCAGTGCACTGCATCTTACAGCAGAAACAGCTGCATGCTAATGAAGGCCATTGCATAATTTCCTCTTTTTGCCTAAGTGAAAATATCTCGTTTCTCTGTTTTTTTCGTTGTCCGAAAAAAAAGTTCATTTCTGTTTTCGTTTCTCATTGTGTTCAACATTTTTTTGATGTCCTGTACCCATATATACATGCATATATAGGTATGTACATATATGTATGTATATATTTCTATATTGTTTATATTATTATAAATAGAAATACATACATATGGATATGTTTACACATATCTGTCACCTTTAACTTGTTTTAGTCATTGGACTGCAGCCATACTGGGGCTTGATGAGTTTTATTACAGATAATCAACTCCAATACCCATCAATCTTTTTTGCTGAACTGCTAAATTATGGGTTGTAAACAAATGAACAATGGTGGTTGACTTCAATGGTTTAATTCATGCCAATGAAGAAAATGGATGTTAAGTGATGATCATATAATAACTACATATACATACACACAAACATGAACATATATATATATATATTCTTTTACCTGCTTCAGCCACCTGACTGCCACCATGCTGGAGCACCACCTTCAGTCAAACAACTCAACCCCAGGACTTATTCTTTGTAAGCCTAGCACTTATTCTATCAGTCTCTTTTGCTGAACCTCTAATTTACGGAATTACGGGGACATAAACACACCAACATTGGTTGTCAAGTGATGGTGGGGGACCAACAAACACACATGTATATATATATATATACGACGGGCTTCTTTCAGTTTCCATCTACCAAATCCACTCACAAGACTTTGGTTGACCCGAGGCTAAAGTAGAAGATACTTGCCCAAGGTCCCATGCAATGGGACTGAACCCAGAACCATGTGGTTGGTAAGCAAGCTACTTAATACACCCATTATATATATATATATATATATATATATTATCATCATCATCGTTTAGTGTCCATCTTCCATGCATGAATGGGTAGGACGGTTAACAGCCAGGTAGAAAAACTACCCTAGGCTACTGTCTGTTTTGGCAGGGATATTATGGCTGGATGCCCTTCCTAACACCAACCACACAAACAAACATACACACACATATATACATACGTATTTATTTCATTGAAATTGGAACAGAAGTTGATACTTTTCATATTAAGAAGTACTCAATACAAAAAGACATCATTATCATTTAATATCTTTTATGCTGGCATGGATTGGATGCTTGTACTCACACACACATACATACATACCATATATATATATATATATATATATGAATGAACATAGTCAGTACAATTTTAGTTCATCGTAGAAAGATATTAAATTAATGAGTGTGCACAACAACTAAAGAAGTAGTAGGTGCAATGACTTTGTATATGTAAACAAATGGGAAGAATGGGTCACAAAGAAAACATGGAATAATTATGTAAGTCACACAGATAGAACATCGATTTTCAAGAACCCTTGCTTCCAAAGCCTTCCCGGATTACCGATGTTTCCGAATCAGGTATGGTCACCTTCGTCAATACACACCAATTTTCTTTAAGTAATTAAATAAAATACAGGTACCTATACATTAATATAAATTAGTGTGGATTAAAAGAGATTCCGCACAATTAGCGTCCGGAATAAGGCCTGACTGAGGAGAAATCTATGATAGAAGACAACCCAACCATAATCATCCAGTCTTTTTCTGTCTCCAGACTTTGTGTGTAGCAGACTTCCTTAAGATGGTAGATTGTGACTTGATGGAAATTTGGGGTTTTGTCGAGCCACTTCTTACAGGCTCTCACGTCGACCTGAGTGTGTGTGTGTGTGTGTGTGTGTGTAGGTAGATACACAAGAATGGATATGTAGATAGATAAATAGATAGGTAGACATAAAATAGAGAGGTAGGTATATAGTTAGACATCAATGTAAATATTACACAATCCTGCGATCAGCAAGAATCACTGAGGTCGAAGTATATTAGAAAAGGTTTCAATCAAGACACCTAAGACAAACGCATATACAAGACTTGCATATCATTACATACACAGTGTGTGTGTGTATATATATATATATACACACATACATATCTGTACATATATGTAGACACAAACATGTATATACACACACACACACACAGAGGTTACCAATGGCGGCGGGCAAGGCATCAAATCCTACACACACACACACACAAGACAACAGCCGAGTGTTTTTTGGTGCAGTATAAATTTAAACTAGCGATCGAACATCAGTTAGTGCATTGTAATTGTTATATAAAGTTGTAATTCATTAAAATGTAATTACTGTGAAAACTATATTTTTTTCTTACAGTAAACAGAACTTTTGTGGGATTTTTTTTTGTTAAGATAAAAAGAAAACTTAGACAACACATCAAGTCACTAACAACACGCGTATACAAACACATTTGCGTGAGTGTATGTGTACATCCCTGTGCATATATACTCAAATATATAATTATTTATACTCATATGTGTGTGTGTATATACATAATCATATAAATACGTATACATTTAATCTTATATATATATATATATACACACACACACAAGACGTAAGTAAATATCTGAGTACGTATATAATCTTATAAAGCTGACACACACACACACATATATATATATATATATATATATATATATGTTTGCCTGTGTGCCTAAGCGTGTACCGAATAGGGTCTTACACATTGTGCAAAACCATCAAGAAAATATACATAAAATATTATTAGTCAAATAATAATAATATTTAACTAATAATAAAATATATCCGAAAAATAATATATATATATATATATATACACACCGAGAAAAAAGAGAGAATGAGTGAAAGGGAGGAAGAGAGAGAAACGCAGATATTTTCATAGGAAGCTTTACAAAATAAAAATATAAACATATATGTAAGTAATAATATATATGTATGTCTAAAAAGAAATATACACGCATCATGTGTGAAAGTGAATGACTGTGAAGAAGCATGAGAGAGAAAATGTCTAGCGCTTCTTCCAAAGAGCAATCTAACTATTATTACAAAGGTTACATATGTATATTGGTCTAAATACTTACCATTTTTGTTGTGTGAAAATAAAGGGTATAAATGTATATATTTGTAAACTTCGCAAGTCAAATGCGCAGTTTAATAATCAATGAATTATGCATGTAGTTCCCGTTACATTAATGATACACGAATGAACTAAAAACTGGTTAAGTGTGTCTATGGATGTATGTGTATGTGTATATACACGTACGGGTTTCTGTATGTGTGAAAATGTGTGAAAATGTGTGTGTGTGTGTAAGGTGAACTGTTTGGTTCAGGGGGAGATAATTCGTAATAGGAACCACGAGAGAAGAAAGGAAGAAAGGAGAATAGAAACGGAGTTGTAGGTAGGAGAAGGTAATTTAATGACAATGTTAATGGTGATGGTGATTATGATGCTGATGACGAGGAGGAGGAGGAGCTGAAAGGAGGAAGAAAATAAAGGAAAGGTTTGTTTAGAGAATGAGTGGAGAAGTAGTATAACGATGAAGGAGAGGGAAAAAAGCGAGAAGAAAGGAAATAAAGAGAGAGGATGAGTGAATGGTAGTACGAGGATAGGGGAGAGGAATTGGAAGAGGGACAGCCGAATGAAAGAAGGAGGCTTACTTAGACTATGGTGGTAACAAGATTTGGTTGAGAGGAGAAGGAAGAGCGAAGAGAAGAAACAGAAAGAGACATATAGAATGATGAAGGGGAGGAAAAGTAAAGTTGAGAAAAGGGGAAGATTGGAAACTTGGTGTGCTACGTCACCGAAATATGTGTTGACGTCGGAATCCGCGAAAGGTTACAGTTGTGATGTTCATGTGTGTAGTCGTGTTTGTGTGCTGAGAGGTTTGTTTTCTAATGACATAGTTTTAGGTTTAGGCCTTGTGCATGGCATCCTGGGCAGGTATCTTCTATAGCCTCGGGCCGACCAAAACCTTAAGGTGTATGAATTTGGTGGACAGAAACCGAAAGAAGCTTCTCGTGTATGTGTGTCCCACTGCCGCTTGATAGCACGTCATGGTTTGTTTTTGTCCCCATAATTTCGCTGTTCGGCAAACCACATCGATAGAATAAGTAGCAGGCTTAGAAGTACTGGGCTCGAGCCGTTCAACTAAAAACTCTTCAAGGCGATGCCCCAACATGGCTGCAGTCCGATGACGGAAACGATAGAAGATAAAGAAGCGCACCTCTTAAACGGCTTCAAGAAATCCGGGAATACTGTGCGATATCATGCAATATACTGTACTGTGTATTTAGTAAACAAACCGTTTCTGAAGTTGCTTAATTTGAATACGGTGTGTTAAAAATAGTTTTACTCTTTCTAAAATAGATTGCTTAAAATTGAACACACTCTGCTTTAGAATTGTATTAATTTGTTTATGTATCTGTTAAATAAAATTATGTTCTTTACATTTGCTTTTAATTTTCATTCATGGTACACTATGTTACATATTTATTAAGAAATTTTAGTGGATTAATAAATATCAAACAGACACTACCGTAGAAGTGTATTAATTTGAATTTATTAAAAAAATTTAGTCCTTTACTTTTCGTAGTGTGCTTTATATTTGTAGATAACTGTGCGAAGTTGTGCTTCCCAACCACATGGTTCCGAGTTCAATCTCACTGCGTGGCGCATTGGGCAAGTGTCTTACTATTGACCTGGTCCGGTCAAAGTCTTGCGAGTGATTTTGTCAGACGGAAACCCAAAGAAGCCGTCGTGTATATATATATATATATATATATATATATATATATATATATATATACATATATATATATATATATATTAATCAGCCGAAATTGCTAAGATGATCCGGTTCTTGACTGAAGATTGAAGGCTTCGAATGTCCCGTCCGTGTTTTTTGTATCGTCTTCTAAATGTTTCACGTTCTTGTCCCAGTTTGTATTTTTTTTACATTTACATATATATATATACACACACACACACACGACGATGTGTGTGTATATATATATGTATATACACACACGACGATGTGTGTGTGTATCTTTGTTTGTCTCCCATCTCCGGTTTATATTCCTGTTAGAGGTTCGGTTAAAGACAGAATAAGTATTAGATTATAAGAGAAAAAAAGGTGCTGAGGTCGATTCGTTCGACTAAAATCCCAGCCGCAGTCGAATAACCGAAACACGTAAAAAATATACAAAAGCGAGATATTTAGAGTCTCCCAAAACAAATAAAAATTAGGAAATACAGAAATCTGGACACTTCCGGTTTCAAGCTTGCCGGATTTTTGGCCTGATACTCTACTACATCATTAATTCGGTTTCGGAAAGGAAAAAGTTTTGCCAGTTTTAAAAAGCTGTATTGATGTGGGTGAGAGAAGAGAAGATTATACATGTCAGTGTCATTATAGCAGTGATACACACAAATCTGTCAATTTACATTTTTTGTTAGCCAACATCGAAGCACACACACATACACATGCCCCTGTTTATTATAAGTGTGCAACGATCAGAAATAGGGCAAATACTAAGAATTCCCTTTTGTTACTAAATTCAAGCTATGTAATTTATTATTTTAAAAAATCTATTTTCTGATTCCGTCTTTTTTTGGTTCCGGAGTTTCTATTGTTTTCGTTTTAAATAAATAAGTATTCTATTCGCAATAACACCGATCTATCTAATGTGTGTGTGTATATATATATATATATATATATATATATACACACACACACATATATATATATCTTTACTAGGAAAGGCCGGTTTATGGGATTACTTTGAGTTTCCCGTCCATAAATGGTTTAATTTTATGGCTTATCGTCAGACCCCAAAACCTGTTGGCTAAAACTGCTCGCGACAACTTAGAGTGTGATTCTTCTTCGGATTTATGTTTTCTACAAATGATATAGATATGTATGTATATATATATATATATATATATATATATATATATATATATATATATATATATGTATGTATGTATATATATGTGTGTGTGTGTATATATACATATATACATACACACACACATACATATATATATATAGAATGTGGCAGTCCTATAACGGACGATGTTATTATTGTATTAGCCCCAAGAAAACCTCTTTTCCAGCTGACTATTGACACACAGTTTGTGTTCGTATGGCATTTGCAAAGGAGGTCATCGCTCCCATCTCTAGCCTTATGTGATACTCACAGGCCTAAGCTGGTGACCATGTGTGTGTTTGTGTGTGTGTACAGAGTACGGTGAATAAATTATCGTCTAAATTATGAAAAAACGAAAATAACACCGACTGCTCATTTTTACAGATATTTTTTTTTACCAAAATTACATAAAAATATCTTGAAATATCTAAAGAGTAAATTTATTCAATAATATCACCATTGGCTTCAACCACAGCCTCCAGACGACTTTGGACTCTCCTGCTACTCTTCTGGATAGTCTCCTTGTTTAAGTTGGTGAATGCTGCCATAATCCTTGCCTTCTGTTCATCTTTGGTGTTACAAACAGTTTTGTTGGTCTCTTGTTCAACTGTGTCCCGCACATAATAATTAAGGGGGTTGCAGTCTGGGGAGTAAGGTGGCCAGATGTGATCGCAGAAATTATCTGATATCCATGACTAGGTTCTCCTGCTTGTGTATCATGGCGCAAAATCCCGTTGCCAGGCATATGGGTCTTCCAGCAGCCACCCTCTTGTCCCAAGTCAACACTACCTCCTCCAGGCACTTGATGTGGGCCGCTGTGTTGCGTCTGAGGCCATGTGGGAAAGCATTGCGTCACCATCACTAGTGATCACTTCAAATACCATGATGTTGACTGGATGTTTGGTTTTTATCACTCTCGGTACATATTTTGGGGACACGGCAGACACTCGTATTGATAATCAAACACTGAAATGTTCGTATCGGCGCTTCTGGGAAATGAAAAGAGGCTTACCTACCTACCTCTCTTGTCTGCGCCTGTCTAGTAGTCTCTCCAGCGATCCTGCCCTACCCTGTCTCCCAGTATAAGCGGCTGCTACCTGACCAACCCGGGAGCGAATTCCCTGACGTCCGTTTACGAAGCGTGCCCCAAAGTCTGTGCATCTATTCACATAAGAATCGCAAATGAAGAATTTTTGGAATGTCATACAAATACTCACATTGCCACTAATAGATTAGATTTTAAGAATCGGAATCAGTTTATGTTCTTTTCCGTGAAACCGAGTATTTCTAGTTTGTTTTTTTTGTTTTGTTTTTTTTTTTGCGAAAATTTGTTGGTATATAACCTAATTCACCTATGATAATAAGTACAAATGAGAACTCATAGGCAGAGTACAAGAGTTGTAAGTTCCGCATTAATTCGCCATAAATGTACTCTTTTCCTGGACTTTTCATTGTACATTCACATCTGCTGGACAGCTGACCTCTACAATAGCGCATGACTTTCGTTACCTCTCCCATAAAACAATATCAGGTCTCTTATGTTTGCAACGAATTGATGTTTTGATTTGGATGTCCCATCAATATTCCTTGTTTTTAAAGGTGTGAATACCTGCTGGTTCTGACATACCTTTGATATATACGTCAGAGCAGTCCTCCCTGCGGAGAGCATTGTAAATAGCCTTTACAACTATATCATACCTCAGGAGCTGGTAGTATCTCGCAGATATTTTTGGGCAGTTGCTGATGATGTGGATCATATCTTTCTCACAAGTATAGCAGAGCTGACATCTTTTATCACAACGTGGAGGTTTGGTGGAATCGTTGACCCTCTTGTTTATCAGGTATTTAGTAGCTGGATAGCGAAGCCATAACCTTCTGAGTGGAAAACAATGTATTTATCGCAAGTCCAGGAGAGGTTACTCTTCTTGTCAATGATATCGTTGCACTCTAGCTTACAGGTTCTGTACCCCTGCATTGCTTTTTGCTGGTATGATGCCTGCTTCTTCTCCAGGATTTTGTTTAAGTAGATCAGTCTGTCCTTTTTTGGGTCGCATCAGAGTTATATTCTCAGAATACCTGCACAGTTGTTCTTCTCCAACTCTGAAGATATTGTTCTCACTTTTGAGTATGCATAGAATGTATTCATTTCTTGTTTTACTGTTCGGCAGGTGTTGTGTGAGTGATACAATGCGACATTCAAAGGCTGTTGGGACTGACCTTATGCATCGACCACCACCACTTCGTTTCACGTAAACCCTATCGGTGTCAGTTAATATGGAAGTTATCAGTGGTGGTCAGTATTTGTCTGGTTTTGATGTCCAAATTGCATATCTCACCGAGTGTCCAATTCAATATCCCAAATGTTGGTACTAACACTGGTACTGCAAAAGCATTATGAGGTATGTCCTTGTTAAACGCAAACATTGTGGTGTAGGTAGATAAATAGTCGAATGATCTCCCTTGCAAGAAAGATCATCGACTAACCCCTAAGTTTCTCGAAGCATCTGTGTCATGAGACGTGATTCTTAATTATTCAAGAAGCTTAGCGTTTCTCTTGGAAGTTTCTAGAATGGCTAACGTTCCATTAATTAAAACAGCTTGCTAAACCATCTTTTCGCTGCTTAGTCGATTAGACTTAGAGCTATCTACATCGTTGCTATGTACGTCTATTTCTCTACGCCACCACTTAGATGTTATTCTATATTTTCTATCTCTGCATTTCCTTGCATAGATTACTTCATTCAACTAGTTTCCACAATTTGATTCCATGTATTTTCATCGAGAGAAGAATAAAATATATCTTTATGTAGTAAATATATAGATCTTGAATTTATTCTCTTCATCTCTCAATGAATTCTTGTAATAACATATATGCAGCCACATCAATACCTTGTACTGACTATATATTCCACTACACAGACAATTTCTATATTTTCCGGGGTCTACAGAACTCTTTTATCATTCTGGCTTTAGTCACAGCACCAACATATGCAACATCCTCATCGATTCCAAGGTATTTGTAGCTTTCGTCATTAGAGATAGAGGAGGCAGACAAGCCATTGATGTACATGTTCTCTGCCTGGTCGACAACCTTTCCTCGGTTGACACGTACGAGCATTTATCTTGCCCAGACTCCATTCTTATATCTCATGTGAATGTTGCGACTATTTCTAATTGTTCCTTGATTTTGGTCATTTTACCAAAATATAGCTTTCAGTAATCAACAAAAAATGTGTGAGCAACATTAACTTAATTTTTTTCTGCATATCTTAGCATGTAGCCTTGTTATTTTGTTAACAGGGCTGACAAAGGACTCACTACCAGTACAAACAGCATTACAGATAGACTATCACCCTGGATTGACTGTCACCCTGTTGATAGCTTAATTCTGTTTGTGACAATAGGTTTTGCTCTAGTAGTTGTCAGTGATAATTATGTGGACCATGCTGTGGTCAGTCTTTCAATGGCATTCCCGATAGCAGCTGGTACTTTAGCAAGATGTAGTGATTCTATTATCCACTCACGGGGCACAGAATCGAACGCTTCCTTGTAATCTAGCAATATCGCAAAGAGGTTATGGCAATGTTGCTTGGCTTCCTTAAGGACAGCTTTGTTGAGGAGGTGCTGTTGAGCACAGCCCGAGACTCTTTTCTTTCCTCTTGCCTCTTCATCGGTTATCACTGCGTTTGTTTGGCAGGGATCTTGGAGAAACATATTCAGACAGCCTGGATACAGTTTATACATAACATTTAGGTATACTATGGGCCTACAGTTTTTGGCCACACATGGGTCTTTGTTCTTGGGGATAAGAGTAGTCTGAGTAACCGTCAGCCAATCTGGTACATCTAGTTCAGCATGTTATTTTTTTAAACAGGATCGCGAGAATTTCCCCGTGGAAAGTTTTTTTTTTGTTTGTACCAGTAGCCTACTATCAGGTATCTTCCAGGTGATTTTTCATTCGGCAGTTTCATAATAAGCGCCAGGAGTGTTTCACTGGTAATATAGTATATTTCGGGAGAGGCATTTACGCAATACTCAGCTCGTAGGTCGTTTAACCATGTTGCATCGCGGTTGTGTTCTTCGTTTGCATTTCAGATTCCCTACAAAATGATTCTAAGTATGCCCGGAGAGAAGCATGTATTATCATGATTGTATCACCTTTCATATTGTGATATACTGCTTGTGGGTTTCGGGCAAATTTGCAGTTTATCATGTTTCGTTCATAGAATGTTTGACAATAACGAAGGTTTTCACTTATCGCTTGGAGATTGAGGGTGATAAGTTTTCCTGTGAGCGTTTCTCGGCAGCTGTTCCCATACAAATTGGAGAATCTATCATGCAATCGTAGCTGGCGATTCGTGAACTCATTTTTAGCTTTGCATTTGATGATAGTGCCCAACTGTCCTATCTTTTTCGTGAGTCCGTTGATGTTATTTTGGATGGAGACAATCCATTTTGGCTCTTGTTATTTAGGAAGAAGATAATCCATTTTTTAGTTCTATGTATGCATGTATGTATGTATGTATGTATGTGTCGTTACCACTTGTACTAGAGCTGATTGGCTAACTGCTTGGAGCTGTATGTGACTGCTGATGTTGGAAGCTACTGTGAGCTTTTGGGTGCTGGTTGTTATTTCTAGCGTCGAATGTCAACGGTTGTACATATAAGAAAACGAACAATCTTTTATTCTTGTTGAGAAATTTTGGATATTATTGTTCTTGGTGTAATTGAAATAGTATTACGACAAATGTTGAACAAATTACCGTTGTGTGTGTGTGTGTGTGTGTGTAAAAGGAGTGAGATGCTCCAATAATGCCATTGTCGCTATAATCGAAGTTTACATGCTAAATTTGGCTTTCATCCTTACAAAGATGGTGGTAAAATAAATACTAATTATGTACAGGATTCAATCAACTACTTACTAGTCACTCCATCTTCGGGGAAAATAAACATGTGGCCTTGAAACAAGGCATTTGAGACGTTTTTCCGTTCATTTCTTAAAAAAAAGAAAAGAAGAAAAAGTGAGAGCGAGAGAAGCACGTAAAGTCGAAGAAGACGTAACTCGAAACAACGTAAGTTGATCTCTTCCTTACATACGTCTCTGTTTCTCTACATAGGTCTGAACTGAAATTCGCGTCGAGGTCGAATTAGTTTTCTATCTACGAGAGTAATTTATAACAAAGTACCAGTAAAAGAGATCAATTAAATAGACTATTTTCCTACTTGAAAAATCTGACGTTGTGATTCTGTTTTTTAAAAATATCAATATTTAGAAAGAAAGGAAAACCGAGCGAATCAAACTAAATATTCATGTAGAAAAATGTTGGGGGAATCAACACGAGAGATATAATTCGGCATAAGTTGGTGTTGTAATGTTAGTACAAATTAAACCGTGATCGAGCAAAACTACGTAGGTACGCCAAATTTGAAAAACAATTGGAACAAAATAGAAATGATCCCAAGATGGTCCACTCCCGCCAAAAAGATGAAATGGTCTCGACTGGCTTTTGTTCAAAGGTTTGTTCGAGGATCTTTTCTGTTTCGTTCAGTTTTCAATTCTTTGAATTTTGTTCCAATTGTTTTTCACATTTGGTATACCTATGTAGTTTTGTTGGGGGGGGGGTCTCTTTGGCTGCATTTTTTTGAAATTTTAGAATTAAGTAAAAAATTTTCCAAATTTGGTGTATTGATGTAATTTTTCACATTGAATCTCAGAGCCTAATTTACTTGTTTCAGAGAAATAATTTTTTTTTAAGTTATAGAAGTTTAAAGTGTGATAATTTTTATCCAGTAAGAAAACAGGATTTGGAAGCTGTCACTTTATGTGTGACTGCACGTATTCTCAACGTTGCAACGATAGCGCGTGTTTTGATATCAAACTACAAACAAATGAAACATTGGCGGAATTCTGCTTTGTGTACGCTGTAACCCTAACCCTAACCCTAACCCTAACCCTAACCCTAACCCTAACCCTAACCCTAACCCTAACCCTCATAACTTTATTTTATTTTTTGTAATTGTTTCTAGTTATGTTAGGTAAGCTACGTATTGCCAGCTTGCCGTAAACACCAAGTAGTATGCCTCTCAGTATGTAATTGTTGCTCTTGTTAGTTGTTAAATGTTCGCGGGTGTTGGTCAATTACTTCTTCACGCAGCCCAAGAAACATTTTCATTCATTAACTCAACCTGCAATTACAGCAACCACCAACAACGACAACATCCATGCGATAGTATTGACTTCAGTGCTCAATTGGTATTTATTTTATCAACACCGAAACAGTGAAAGGCAAAGTTGACCTTGGCGAAATTTGAATTCAGAACCTAAAGAGCTGGAAGAAATGTCACCAAGTATTTTGCCTGACTCGCTTATGATTCTACTAGCTGCACACATTAAATGTTCATTGGATTAATACAAATTTCCCGTACGACATACTTACCTTCAATCACCTCAATATATTCAAAGAAAAAACATTCTCTTAGTTTTATTTCATTGCTAAATTTAGCTTAGTTCTACTGAATATTATTTTGCATTTATTTTATTATACCGCTCTTTGTCGACTTTAGCAGTTTCGTCTGGATTCCAAAACAAAACAGCGCCCGCGAGGCGTCAAAATTTTCGTTGTACAACTGCTATCTAGTAGCATAGCTACAGTATATACAGCCAGGGTAGCCCTTCAGTTTGTCTCCTACCCCGGACCCCTAAGTCTACACAGGCTTATACAGCAGACTCCAAGGTGCTTCCCCCATAAAAGTGTCGCCTGGAATGGACCACATCCCTCTCCGTTTCCTAACTACGTCACTGTTACAACCTGGTCATTGGCAGTTCGACAGCAACTGCAACTGCGCAACGTAAATTGTGACTCTTTAGAACTTAGATAAATAATAGATAATTTAGATAACTTAGATGTGTTTCAACCAAAGATTGGCTCAGGTCATGTCTAACTTAATAGCACCACTTAATAGGGTCTTT
>NC_043020.1:30997177-31022177 GCF_006345805.1 Octopus sinensis
CATCTTATCGATGCCAACAATATCTCTACGTACACAGCAACCTCACTTTGGTTTAACTTCACGCTGTTTGCGAGTACTTCACCATGGTTAACAGCAAGCTCAACCTGCGAGAACCTTCTGTACCAAGTAACCTGGCAGCGGCATTGTAGCCACAACTGCTTACACGACATGTGCTTTCGACCGACTCTGCTTTTTTCGCCACAACTTCTTGTTACAGAACTTCTTCTATTGTGTACCTTACTACGAACTGGTATTTATCTTCATCTTGTGTCTGAACTTCTAGCGTCTTGTTGAAGACACTTTCTATGCTCTGTTATTTTCATCTTGTGTGAACATTCATCTAGCGTTCTATTGAAGGCACTTTCTATGCTCTGTATTTTATCTCACACGCATACACCCTTGTTTGTACACACGCACATTATGTATGCTTGGCGGTCTGTCAATTATTGTTCTTATTATATATGTACTTCTGACGCACACACAGACACACACTCTGCTAACATTTAAATAAAACCTTTCTCTTAACATTCTACGGTTGTGTTGTCTTCCTTTTCCCTTGCTGGCACTCTTATTCATTTATCCATTTTTGCTTTTATTGTAAACGACCGTGCGGTGTATTAAGGAGTCATTCATTCGTCACCTCTCCTTTCGCTCGGTCGTTCTACATATGTTTACGTAACCGTAACTTGGCGGTTCGACACAAGCGACAGAATAAATACCAGGTTTTACAAAACAGGTACTGAGGTCGATTTGTTCGAGCAAAACCCTGCTAGGTTGTATTCCAGCATGACTGCAGACCAATGGCTGAAACGAGTAAAACAAAGCTACACACTTGGAGCTGCCACGGTATTACTCAAACAACCGTAATCCTCACTGCATTCAATATTTGCATTAAGATTTCGGATTTGTATTGCCTGCCCTATATTTTCTTAGAAGAAAAGGTTATTTCAATTATTTTTCTCATCCCCAAAGATGTGATTTTAACTAATTCAAAACATTTCGCTTACAACATAACGTATGTTAGGTCACACTTTACTACTAGTTTTCATATCACAGACGCCTCTAAGACTTTTCCCAGTCATTAATATATTATCCCAAAATAAGGTCGCAAATTGGACGAAATGCTAGGCAGTATTTCTGGCTCTTAACTTTATCGATTTACTTTTATTTTCTCGATTTCACGTTCTGAGTTCAAAGGCAGCCGGGGTCAACTTTGCCTTCCATCCTCTCGGAGTTGATAAAATAAGTACCAGTTGAGTACTGAGATCGATGTAGTCGAATTACTACTTCCTCGAAATTGCTGTCAAATTATGTCAACATTTGAAACCAATATGGAAGTCATTTAAGGCGGCGAGCTGGCAGAATCGTTAGCCTGCCAGGCAAAATGCTTAGTGGTATTTCGTCCGTCCTTACGTTCTGAGTTCAAATTCCGTCGAGGTCCTTTCGGGATCGATGAAATAACTATCAATTGAACACTGGAGTCGATGTAATCGATTTTGCCTCTTCCTCGAAATCGTCCTGAGGGAAATTTTGTTAAATTACTAAAGGGAAACTACTCGGTAAAATATACAGTTATCTCCCATAACTGACAAACGCGCACATATATTCTCTGAAATTTCTTTTTAATAAGTTGCATCCCATGACAAGCTTAACGCAATCGACTCGACTCGGTACAATTAACGCAAGTGCCTCTGACATTAGTATGTATAATCGATAGACACTTACTGAGGGGAGGGAAACAGCTGATATTTACTTGACTGATATTTATCACTTATAAACTTTTCCACTACACCATAAGGGAAATTACTGTATTATGTGCAACAATATATAAATCATGTATATACTTCTGAATAATAAAAAAAATGAATAAATATATAAGTAAAGTAATAGTTAATAAACATAATAAAAATTCATCATTGTTATTACTATTAGTTCCATTTCGAAATTAATGTCACTTGAAATATTTTTTAAATAAAGGCTCCCCTGTCTTTGTTTTTCTGTTTTCATTTTTTTTTATCTGTGATTCATTGAAGAGGTTGAAGCACACTCTTTCGTCTAATACTTTTTCAGAACCTTTACTTTAAGTATGAAAAACTCAAAGATTACGCCATGTATGTACTTTTTATCTTTTACTTTCATCGGTTTTAGCTCAAAGCTGCGGCCATGCTGGGGCACCACCGTTTTGCTACTCTGTTATTATTGAGAGCCTTCTTGGATATGTGGCATTTGGTGAATAAGGAAGTTTGATGTCACTGCCCTCATTTGCGCCTCCTTATGCAAGGTAGGTTCTTCTGGGATTCTCGACAGGAAGAAATCCAGTTTTGTTTTGAAAACACCTACATCCACTTTTTGTAGGGCTCTCAAGCTCTTTGGGAGAACATTAAAAAGCTGTGGGCCCTTGAAAACTAGGCTGTTGCAGTAACTTGTCCTGAGGCGCGACGGCATTGTTTGGATCTTTGGCACTGTGCAGTTGTGACTTGTTCTGGCATTTGTGTAGCTTTCAATGCCAAAATTTGGTACAATCCCTTCCAGGATCTTCCAGATTACTGTATATCTCTCCTGCCTTTACTCTAGGGAGTAGAGTCTTAGCTGTTTCAGCCTTTCCCTGTAGTTGAGCTGTTGCAATGAGACAATCTTTGTGAAGCTTCACTGGATTGCTTCAAGGTCCGCTGTTAATTTTACACTGTGGGGTGGCTATAGTTTGGAGAAGTAGTCCAGGCGGCTGAGGATGAATGTCCTTCAGAGGAACCATCATGATTTCCTTTCTCTGGTTCTGAAGGTTCTCAGGATGCAGCCTACCAGCCGTTTGCTCCTTGTCGTCATCTTGGTAATGTGCACTTGGAAAGAGGTATAACTCATCTTGATACCCAGATCATGTACTGATTTAGGCTCTGTGATTGTAATCGCCCCTGGGCCAGTGTACCTTCTAAGGTTTCCATTCAGTTTTGGGTGTTGGTAGCGCAGGGCTTGGAAGTTTCCAGCAGTCAACTACATATTATTGTCCTCAGCCCATCTGTAAATTGCGTCCAACTCCTGCTGCAGGCGTGCAACATTGCAAGGGCTTTGTAATATCTGCGAGACTTTTGTATCATCTGCGTAGCTAGCAAGGGTTGCTATCTGGGCAAATGAGGGGATATCTGAGAGGGCTACTATGAAAAGCATTGGTTCCAAGACTTTGCCCTGTGGAACACCACTAATTATTTGTGTTTCCTTTGAGGTGGCTCCATTGGCCACCACTTTCTGACTTCTATCTTTCAGAAAGTCATGTAACCACTCTCCAAGTTTTCCAGCCATGCCAAGATTGCGCAGTTTGTGACATATCATACCATGGTCAATTTTATCAAAAGCTTTTGCAAAGTTAAGGTATATTACATCCACATTTGAGGTGTTGAATAACTGCTTCATCACCCAGTCATGGTGCTGTAGGAGCTGGGTCAGGTAGCACCTACCTGGTCGAAAATCATGCTGGGTATCACTCAGCAAGCCGTTTTCTTCAAGAAATGTGATTAATTTCCCTCTGACTATCAATTCCATGACTTTACTGATGTGTGAAGTCAGAGTGATAGGCCTATAATTTTTGGTATCTGCTCTGCTTCCTCCTTTATGGATTGGGCATATTATTCCCTTCTTCAGTTTGCTTGGCAGCTTGCCATTTACAAGAAAACTCTGGAAGAGAATCTGTAGTGGTTTTGCCAGGGTATGTTTGCACGATTTGAGGAAGATTGCTGGGAAACCATCAGGACTAGCAGCTGCGTTTGCATCCACATCATATATGACTAGTATTATATCTTCTTCACTTATGTTGATGTAATTCATTGTAACTTCCTCTCTGGTTATAGGAGATGCAACAAAACAAAAAAAAAATTCGCTGGTTTGTTCACTTGTCTGTGTTCCAATGGGGCAGTAAAGACACTTTTGAACTGGTCAGTCAGTACCTCAATGATCCTGGTTCAGTTATCTGTGGCATCATCCTTCTGTAAAAGAGGTTCTATTTTGCAACATACTGAGGCTGTTTCTTTGATATAATGAAAGAAGGCCTTTGGGTTTGTCTTGATGTTTTTCATAACCCAAGCTTCTTTGTTTGCTCTCTCCTTCACATAAGATTATTGCAGGCTTTTTTCATTCTCCAACAGAGCTGTTATTAGGAGGACCTTTCATTACTTTTGGGATGTTCTCCTGATATTTATTAATATAAATATATTCTTGGATTGATGCTTCAAAGGTGAAGATTTGTAGGGGTGGTTGTCCATGTCTGTTGCAAGCTTGATGATGCGCAATGAGTCTGGTTCTGGTCAAACATGCTTTACTGCAGAGGCTGCATGAGAAGGTAGGCTGATCAGGGCTGGTTTTAGTGTCCTTGTTTTTCTCCCCTTTACTCTTGTCTGCAAGGATAGTCCTGCAGGTGTCTTCAAAGGAGACTGTTTCCTGGTAGACAGTGAGATGCCAGGTTTCATAGTCAATGGTATGAACAGACCACTGAAAATGATCAATGTAGCAAGCACCAAGGGGATTTCTTTGGAGAAGCCTTGTACCTCTGTTTTAGTGTTCCTTTATTACAGTGACTTGAAGAGAGTTTGTCATACAGTATGATCTTCTAAATCAAATAATTGTGGTATAAGCAAAATCCAGGTGATCACCTTGACAGCACACTGTGCAAGAACTTGACTAGCAAAGTGTTCAAAGAGCAGTGTAAAGTTTATACCTTTTGATTAACCAAAGAATGATTGGTTATAATTCTGTCAGTTATTAAAGGAGCACTTTACCAATCCAAGGCATATATATCAAATAGTTATGTTATACATATATTTACATTTTGCCTATATGCCAGGTTTTTGGAAACGTCCATGCAAAACTTCTTGCATTTGCAAGTTCATTAGATAAGTTGATTGCGTATCACATTATAATGTCTGAAGAATTGAATAAACTCACACTTATTGCATAAAATAGCATAACTTTGTATGTGATATGAAATAAGTGGAGTTTGTTCACAGAAACCTACATAACATTAATTTGACTTCTCTTTACAGCAATTAAAGTTACATATGTGTGTGTATATATATATATATATATATATATATATATATATATATATATATATATCTGAAATTTACTGCGTAAAAGTCAATACGATGAGTATTCCATCCAATGAGAGCTCAATATTACTAAACGTTTCAGTTACATGTACTTATCCCCCTACAAGTAGTTTCCAGTATATGTGTACACTCATCAGGTGCTAATTGTGATTGGTGCCTGATGAACGTATACATGTACAGGAAAGTATTAGGAGAGCGATAAGTACATGCAGTTGAACTTTTAGTAATATATATATATATATATATTTTAGAGATAGAATTATCTCTACATGCAGATCACATTGAAGTGCTCAGTGTGACTGACTTATAGAAAAGTAGAGAAATACTAAAGATTGACAAAGGATAAGTTATCAAAATATATTCAGTTTTAAAGTCATATCCACCAAATTATATACTAAATATATATATATATAAATATACTCAAACTTTATTAAAAATACATTAAAAATATATGGGTTTAAATATATATTAAAACTGCACAAAATATATAGTTACACACACACACACACACATATATATATACATATATAACAATATACAGTGACCTCCTTTGTGCTGTGAAAATGTGTGAGTGTCTTTATTTTATCAACCTGGGATGGATGAAAGGCAAATGAACATGTGGGGCTACATCTTAACTCTTATAGTAAGGCAATATTTTTAATCCTTCTATGATATACAGCACATCCATTTCTGGTTTCTTTGAACTGTTGCTTTGTTGTATAAGAGGGTGTTACTAACTCCAAGTTCAACTCTCTGTCATTTTCAAGAGAGGAAGGGTTCTCCGGAACAGTTACAACAGACATGAAGAGAGAGAGAGGAGGGGAGGAGGTGTGAGCAGTGGTAGTGGTGGCAGGTTCAATAATAGTAAAGATTACGATGATAGGAAATGGTAGTGATTTAGACAAGCAGTATTGGTACAGAGTTGAGAGATTGGTAGATGAATATAGGCTAACAGATATAAAGTATGATTATACAGGTAGGCAGGCAGGTAGGCAGACAAACTGACAGACAGAAAGGGAGAGATAGATAGATGGATTGACAAATAGGTCAGGAGCTAGACAAACAGATAGATTGATAGACACACACGCAAAAATGCTTGGTGTTAGAAAGGACATCCACCTGTAGAAACTATGCCAAAGTCTCCTATGATGATGATAATGATGATGATGACAGACAGATACACAGACAGACATGCAAAGAGACAGAAAGACTAACAGATAGCTAGCTAGTTAGCTAGATAAATAGATAAACAGATAGATAGATAGATAGATAGATAGATAGATAGATAGATAGATAGATAGATAGATAGATAGATAGATAAATAGATACATACATACATACATACATACATAATGGTGGCTGCCCCCTCGTTATCGAGTATGGCCATTGCACGAAGCTTAATCGAACAATGCCTGTGCAAGAAGATTTGTTTTTAAGTGAGGAAAGACTGTGCACTGAGTCAATCCCACTCACTAAGCAACAGCAACCATAATCCGAAAAGAAGAACAAGTCAACATCATCGGTAACCACTGAGCCACAGGTTTTATGTCAGAGTTATCCCAGTTACCTGAGTTACCTTCTCCTAGAAGGATGCCCTAACAAAGGCTAGGAGTCCTTCACTACCAATGGTTTAACCTCACGATCGGATATTCAGTCCGACTATTTCTATGTCCTCGCACATGCATGCATGCATGCATGCATGCATACATACATACATACATACATACATACATACATACATACATACATAGTCCTTTCTAAGTAAAACCAAGCTCTTTTCCTTTATTTTCCTTGCCCTGTGAAAATATATTTAAATATATTTAAAGCAAAAAAGATAAAAGAAACACTGCAAGTGAGAAATGTCAAAAGTCTCAGCGAAGCAACCAATTTTCAAATAAACACATAAATACATATTTGAGGAAAAATTTATGGGACACTTGGTGTTTTTTTCTTGGTTGCCCTGTAGTTTGGCAGCACAAATCTTCTTCCTTCACATGCAAGAATAAATCAGTTTTAAGCTAGTTACTTATATGCCTGTATGTGTGCGTGCATTTGTGAAATGTACACATACATGCCATGCCACTTAAGGGAGGATTACATATCCTGTCATTGTGTGAGATGATGAAAAAATGGTTTTAAGAAACCTATTGTGTTCAGTTTGACATGAATCCCCAGCCACTGCCCCCACACACCACCACCACCACCCACCACCACTGCCATCACTACTCTTCTATGGTTGCTCAATGTTGCTGCTCATTTCTTATTTGCCCAGAAGGGGGTTTATAACAGTTAGGTGATCTATTCCTTTCCCTTGTTTTCATTGTTTATTACTGTACCTACTCTACTCACTACCTCCACACTAACCTATGACTCCTTTCTCTTTTTTCTTCAATAACTACTTCACACATACTCATACAGTCCCTCTCTTTCCTCTCTCTCCCTCTCTCTTGCTTTAGGTGTGTATGTATGTATGTATAATATATATATATATATATATATATATATATTAGGTTGTCAAGAAAGTTCTTGCAGGTTTTTAACCTTTAAATTCAGATGCATATATCTTGGATCAAACAAAACTTTATTAATCGAAATAAACACCATCAGAATCAACACACTTTTGCCAACGCAAAACAAGTTTATTTATGCCAGTAGCATAAGAATCCTGCGTTCTGGCAGTGATGAAGTAGTTGAAGGTGTGTTTAGCATCGTCTTGGCTTTTGAAGCATTTCTCACGCAGGAAGTTGTCGAGATGCTTGAAAAAGTTGTAGACGGTAGGTGAGAGGTCTGGTGAGTATGGCAGATGAGGCAGAGTTTCATAGCCCACTTCATTCAACTTCTAGCTGGGTCAGTTCTGCGACGTGCGGCTGAGTGTTGTCGTGGAGAAGAATTGGTCCTTTTCTATTCACCAATGCTGGCTGTTGTTGTCGGAGTTTCTTTTGTATTTCATCCATTTGCTGACAGTACTTCACCGTAATGGTTTTGCCTGGATCCAAAAGCTGTGATGGATGAGACTGGTCGCAGACCACCAAACAGTCACCATGACCTTTTTTTGGTGCAACTTTGGCTTTGGGAAGTGCTGTAGAGCTTTGTCAGTGTCCAACCACTGAGCTGCATGTTAACAGTTGTTGTAAAGAATCTACTTTTCATCACAAGTCACAATCTAGTCAAGAAAGGGTCATTCTTATTGTGTAAAAGAAGTGAAGACGACACTTCAAAACGGCATTTTTTTTGGTTCTTTTTCAATTCGTGTGGCACCCATTTCTCAAGTACTTTTGTTTTTCCAATCTCTTGGAAATTGTCGTATACATTATGTCTAATTCAGAAGCAAGCTCTCGAACAGTTGTGTGTGGATTGGCTTTGACTAAGGCTCTTAGTTGATCGTTGTCAACATCCAATGGCCGACCACTATGCTTATCATCTTCAAGACTCTCGTCACCGCTATGACATTTCTTGAACCACCATTGTGCTGTACTTTCATTAGTGGTTCCTGGGCTAAATGCATCATTGATATCGTGAGCTGTTTCAGCAGCTTTTCAGCCTAGCTTGAACTGGAATAAGAAAATTGTGTGAATTTGCTTTTTGTCCATGTTGAATTCAACGTTTCAGAAAAAATGGTTTAATTATTCAAAAAGAAGAAGAGTAACACGATTTGATAGAGCAAAAAATGGGCTTTAGAATGATATATAAAGTCAAAGTAATTTAACGAAAATTAATTTGAAAATACAATTTTAAAACTAAAATTAAAAATTCTGCAAGAATGTTGATTCCGGCATTAGGGATACTTGACTGATCTGTTGAAGAAATCAAATCCATAAAAATTAAAACCCACAAGATTCTAACTTCAACTGGAAATCTCCACAAAAATAGTGATATTGATGGACTCTATCTAAGAAGGGACAAAGGAGGTAGGGGCTTGAGGTCAGTGCAGCCTTTAAATGTCACATAGTCCCTCTCAGACTGTGCTGACTAAACAATAATGGTAAAAATAAATATATTATCTTAATGCTAAAAAGTGAAGGAAACAATATCCTGTGTGTTGGAAGTGAACTCCTCAGGAAGTATTCACTTCCTGATGATCTCTAATGCAACCCCAAATCATCTGAACTAGCACACCTCAAAGAAGACACGGATGTGAAACACTCAACATACCACAAAGAGATTATGCATGGCTATGTTTCTCCTTAACTTGAAGAAGATAGCAATATTAACATGAAGTGAAGCCTCTCTTGGAATTGAGACCATTACATCACATCACACTTTGAAGGCTATGCATTTGCAATCCATGAACAGGAGATTGCTTCAAAATGTCTATTCAACAAAAAACAATAAAGCACGTGGAGTTCCACGATGCAACAATAAATATAAATTGTCATATTTTTATGGAAGACATCACATGTGATTAGAAGTTGCCCAAAAATGCCATCAAAGTACTAACTCCCTATGCAACATGACATTGTTGCAGAAACAATATACAATGCTATTCATAAAAAAGACTGTCCTGGAATATAGAGAATCCTAATTATTGAACATGTATATAAATAGCAGCTCAAAGAATACTGGAAACATTCCCAACAAAACATCTGTCATATGTCAGCATAACAGGCTGGATATTGTTGTTTGAGACAGACAAGGAAAAGTATGTACCATCATAGAGGTCAGTTGTCCTGCTGATGTGAATATCTCTTTGAAAATCAAAGAGAAAGAAGATGACTATGGAGAACTGCTTTGAAACCTCCAGCTTCTCTATCCAGATTACAAGTTTACCTTTGTACCAATGATAATTGGTACACTTGGTTTTGTAAGTAAATAATTGTCAGTCTGGATAAGCTTGGATTTTAAGAAAAACAAATCAACCAGCTCCTTCTTCAGAGGAAGAATTTAAACGATTAAATACAGAAGAGACATACACATCATCATTTTAATGTCCAATTTTCCATACTTGAAGAGTCAGATGACATTTGTTGAGACATATTTTTCAATAATTGGATGCTCTTTCTGTTACCAGCCCTCATTTCAATTGTTGAACAACAGCTATGCTGGGCAACTGCCTTAAACAGTTGTTTTCAATCAAACAGATCAACCTCAGCACTTGCTTTTAGGTCTGCTATAATTTCTGTTGGTCTCTTTTACCAAACTGCTAATTTACAGAGATATAAACAAACCAACACTGGTTGTCTAGGGAAGGTACAAACACACACGCGACAGGTTTCCACACAGTTTCCAACTACCAAATTCACTCGTAAGACAATGGTTGGCCTGGGGCCCCAACTTGCTATACAGTGGGACTGAACTTGAGAGAAATTAGTTGCAAAGTGAGCTTCTTTACCACAAAGCCACACCTTCTGTCTATTCATAGATTTGTCTTATTCAGTCAGAGCTGCACCAGTACCAAACAACAACAACAACAACATCAACAACCAATCCAAATTGTACCTCAACAATAAATAACAAGAGGTTGGCTTAATATGGTCACCAAATCTGCTAAAAATAACAACCGAATTGCCTCACATCACACTTTTACCATTTTAGAAAAAAGGAAAAGACACTTTAGACAATGTAGTCTGAGGACAACCTCCCTAAGAAGACAGTATGGTCATGGCTGGAATGTCTTTGATCAGGGAAGTTGATCTCGATTGATGCAGTGGGTGGGGTAGATGTTAAACATCACCTCACTATCATCATCATCATCATCGTCATGATCAGCCCACAATCATGATACACCACCATCACCACCACCACCACTACTACTGCTACAACCACAGGCACTAACAACAACACTGCCACCACCATCACCACCACTTCCTCTACTCCTCCACCGCCACGACCATCGGGGGGGGGGGTCATCTGGCAGCCATAGCTTTTCAAGATTTATTTGCTAAAAAAAGATAGCAGGGCCTGGAGGGGTGTTACATCAGCATACTGATAATCCGTGTGTGTGTGTGTTGTGTGTGTGTGTGTGTGTATATCACAATCACCACCATCGCCGCCGCCGCCACCACCACCACCAATGCAGCCACTACCTTCAGCAGTGCCACAACCTTAACAACAGTAACACCCACTACCACTGCTGCTAACGCCATCACCACCACCATTACTTCTGTAAGCACCTGACACAATCACCTTCTCAAAAGCTAGCAATATGGGCAAGTACCCTGTTGGCTATCACAGGTGGCGCTGTAATTGTTGACTGGTTTACTTAGCATTGTTTATTGTTGTTGTTGGTGTTATTTTTTGTTGTAGTTGTCGGAGAATTACTGCACAAAGATTGAGAAATGAACCTTAGAAATTGCTGGTTAACATAAGGTGAGTGCCTCTGATACATGTTCCTTCATTGTTCTAATCTGACTTGTTGTGTTATATCATTGTACTACAGGTTGGCCCTGATTGGAATGTTCTTCTGATTTGTTGCTATGATACAGATGTTGCCTTACGCAGTTGTTAATTTGTTGCTGTGATACAAATGTTGTGTTACATCATTGTCCTGATGGAAATGCTATTCGACTTCATTGTTTAGGTGCAAGCATGGGTGGGTGGATGTAGTTAAGAAGCTTTCTTTGCGACCATGTAATCTTGGGTTCAGTTCTACTGCATGACACCCAGAGCAAAAATCTTCTATAACCTCAAGCTTACCGAAGTTTTGTGAGTGGATTTGGTAGATGGAAAGTGTGTGGAAATCTGCCATAAGTATGTACATACACACACACACACACACACGAGGGGGATGCTGAAAAGTTCTTGGCTTTAAGGGTTTTGGGTAAGGTCTAGTTAGAGGCCCAACCTTCCAAGTTCTTTTAAAGGGCTTTGGAAAACTGTACTGCTGTAATAGATGTGTGAACCTGAGAGAGGACTATGTTGAAAAAAATCATTAGTTACTGATCTTCCTCTATTTTCTTTTACTCAAAGCTAGGAACTTCTCACTACCTCCTTGTATATATATATATATATATATATATATATATATATATATATATATATATATATATATATATATATATACACACATACATACATATATACACACATACATACATATGTGTGTGTATATATATATATATACACATACATACATACAAACACAGTAGTGTTTGCACCCTACTACTGCCTGACAACTGGTAATTAGCAGTACAGCAAAAAAGTACCAATAGAATATGTACTTAAAAAATTAGTTCTGGGGTCAGTTTGTTTGGCTAAAACCCTTCAAGATGGTACACTAGCATGGCCATAGTCCAAATACTTAAACAAATGAAAGACTAAAAGAATGTGTGTATGTGTGCGTATGTGTGTGTGTGTGTGTGTATGTGTATATGTGTGTATGCATATAGATGCATGTGAGTATAAGTTTGTGTCTCCTTGCCTTGACATCATAAGATAGTTATAAATGAATGCCATCATCATAGGAGTGATGTCATTCACTTTCAGTCTTTCATTAAAACATGTCTGGTCATAGGAAAATATTACCTTATTTGGAAACAAGTGAGGTTTGACCCCAGCAAAAGTTGTAAAAACAAAGTCTGCTCCACAAATTCCATTTGACTGATGCAAGGACTGAAACTGGATGTTTTATATATGCCTTTTGTCTTATCAACCTATAGGCCAACCTAAAAAGAGATGTTAAGCAATGTTAATGATGTTTCAATGTCTACTTTGGTATGGTTTCTATAGCTTGATGCTGTTCTTAATGCCAACTGTTTTACAAAGTACACAGAATGCCTTTTTTATGGCACCACCATGAGTGAGGTTCCTGGGTACTTGTAAGACAAGATTCCCTCAAATGAGTTTTGAAAGAGATGAAAATATGACAGAGAGATTGATATATATATATATATATACTTTATTTTAAGCAGCAGAAAATTCAACAAAATTTTGTTGAATTTTCTGCTGCTTAAAATAAAGCATATTACTCTACCACTGGTATTTGAGTACTCTTTTTTCCACCTTGTTTCACATTTATGTGTTTACTCCGGTATATATATATATATATATATATATATATATATATATATATATATATAGAGAGGAGAGAGAGAGAGAGAATATATAGTGACATATATAGAGAGGAATATAGAGATACATGTATATATATAGAGATATATATATATATAGAGAGAGAGGTCTGGTGCTTTAACTTTCCACAAAATGTTCTGAAGAATAGTCTGTCATATCACAGGGCAATTATATTTATGGGTGTGTGTATATATATAAAAATATATATATATATATATATATGCATGTATATATATATATATATATATATATATATATATATATATATATACCATCATCATTATCCTTTAACGTCCGTTTTCCGTGCTAGCATGGGTTGGATTGTTTGACCGGGGTCTAGGAAGCCAGAAGGCTGCACCAGGCTCCAGTCTGATCTGGCAGTGTTTCTACAGCTAGATACCCTTGTTAACACTTATCACTCCGTGAGTGTAGTGGGACTTTTTACATGCCTCTAGCACAGGGGCCAGAGGCCACTGGCAATGATATATATTTATATATAGTTTGAAGAGAGGTTACATGTCAGTGGCCATTGGACTTTGATGAATTGTCTATAAGCCTGGGCGTTTTATGGCTGTGAAACCATTGGTTACTCTATGATTGGCCTTATATTTGACCTCCTGTAAATACATTACTGTTTAAACTATTTGTGTGTGCTTTTCTTTTGAATATATGATCCACTGACGATATATACACTACCGTCAGAAATTAATTAGCACCCTTGATTTGCTCACCATGAAGCATGGTAGGGGTGGTCTGATGGTGTGAGGGGCGTTCAGCTACAGTGGTGTTGGGTGGCTCTATGCCGTCGAAGGCAACATCAACGCAGCAAAGTATGTTGAGATAGTACGGGATACCTCTTTGGTGGCGAGGAGTACGTGCTGGCCAGTCACCTGACCTGAACCCTATTGAGAACCTCTGGAGTCGATTGGGTAGGGATTTGAATGTGCAGCAATACAGGAACCGACACGAGCTGTTTGGAGCACTTCTTGCTGCATGAGGGGCCATCCCTGCACAGTACCTGCAGGCACTCATAGACAGCATGCCGACCCGCGTAGCAGCTGTCATTGCTGCCAAAGGAGGAGCAACAAGATATTGACTAAATTTCATGATTAATAACAATTGTGTGGCGTGCTGGGATATGTTTTAATAAATTTTTGATTAAAAACGAGTTCATTTCTGATAATAAGTTAATTAAATTAAGAAAATGTAAGAAAATGTAGAAATTTGAGAAGTGCTAATTAATTTCCGACGCAAGTGTATATATATATAGGCGTAGGAATGGCTGTGTGGTAAGTAGCTTGTGTAGAACTACATGGTTCTGGGTCCAGTGCCACGCAGTGGCACTGTGGGCAAGTGTCTTCTACTATAGCTTTGGGCCAACCAAAGCCTTGTGAATGGATTTGGTAGATGGAAACTGTAAGAAGCCCGTTGTATATATGTATATGTTTGTGTGTCTGTGTTTGTCCCTCTAACATCGCTTGACAACCGATGCTGGTGTGTTTACATCCCCATAAATTAGCGGTTTGGAAAAAGAAACCGATATAATAAGTACTAGGCTTACAAAGAATAAGTCCTGGGGTTGATTTGCACTACTAAAGGCAGTGCTCCAGCATGGCCACAGTCAAATGACTGAAACAAGTAAAAGAGGAAAAGAGTAATACAAAACAATTTGTTGTTAAAAGTCACATAAAAGAATTGCTGAAAACAATCTCAGTATTGAAAACTTGGAAAGCCAAAATTGGGGATCCAGAATATTTTTAATTTACTCACAGAGTCAGCCAGATTCCAAAATAGTTGGGCTACGGCGTCTAGGAGAAAAGTTGAAAAAGTGTGACACTGATACACTGACATTCACATTTATCATATCATATATTATCATATTATATTAAGGTGGTGAACTGGCAGAATCATTAGCACACTGAGTGAAATGTTTAGCAGTGATTCGGCCAAGGCCAACTTTGCCTTTCATCCTTTCAAGTTTGATAAAATTAGTACCAGTTATGTACTTAATCCCTTCCCCTAAAATTTGAGGCCTTGTGCTTCCAGTAGAAAGAATTTGTTCAAGTTGAAAAAGTGTGACACACTGACATTCACATTTGCTATATTAGACATGTTTATTTTTGAAGAAACTATATTTCAATTAAAGTATATTATATGTGTGTGTGTGTGTGCATGTGTGTGCGTGTGTGTGTGTGCATGTGTGTGTGTGTGTGTGTGTGTGTGTGTGTGTGTGCGTGTGCGCGTGTGTGTATGTATATATCATCATCATCGTTTAACGTCCGTTTTCCATGCTGGTATGGGTTGGACGGTTCGACCAGGGTCTGGGAAGCCAGGAGGCTGCACCAGGCTCCAGTCTGATCTGGCAGTGTTTCTACAGCTGGATGCCCCTGTTAACGTCAACCGCTCCATGAGTGTAGTGTGTACTTTTTATGTGCCACTGGCACAGGTGCCAGGGGAGGCTGGCAACGGCCACGATTAGTAGGTGCTTTTTATGTGCCACCAGCAATTTCCATTTGATTTTTATTTTGATGTTGATGTACTTGACTCAATAGGTCTCCTCAAGCACAGCAGGTCACTCTACAATCAAAGGTAAGCGCAGCAGGCCATCTTGCGATCAAAGGTACTTTGGATGGGCTGGGCCTGCTATGTGAAGCTGGTGCAGGAAACACCCATGAACTCACGTTATTTGTTGGGTCTTCACAGTTACAGCATACCTCCAGTGGTCTTAGTCTTTCGTCATTGCCTCTGTGAGGCCCAACATTCGAAGGTCATGCTTAACCACCTCATCCCATGTCTTCCTGGGTCTACTTCCACCCCAGATTCCTGCAACTGTTTGGGAGTGGCACTTCTTCACACATCTTTCCTCATCCATCCACAGTACATGACCATACTACCGTAAAGGTCTCTCTTGCATGCCATATCCAATGCTTCTTATGTCCAGCATTTCTCTCAGGGCATTTACACTCTGTTGTGTGTGCACACTAACATTACACATCTAGCGGATCATGCTAGCTTCATTTCTTTCTAGCCTATGCATGTCCTCTGCAGTCAATGCCCATGTTTCACTGCCATGAAGCATGGCAGTTCACACACATGCGTCGTACAATCTACCTTTCACTCTGAGCGAGAGACACTTTGTCACCAGTAGGGGTAGAAGCTTTCTAAAATTTGTCCAGGCTATTCTTATTCTAGTGGTAACACTCTCTGAGCATCCACCCCCGCTACTAACTTGGTCACCTAGGTAGCGGAAGCTATCATCTACTTCTAGTTTCTCCCTCTGGAGTGTGATGGAATCTGTTTTCTGAGTATTTGTGGTGTCTGTTGCCCCTGTGCACCTGCCGCACATGAAAGCTATTTCTTGGTTAATTTTCCTTTGATGTTGCTGCACCTCTTATGTGTACATAGCTTACCTGGGTACATCTTATGGAAATATA
Source organism: Octopus sinensis (assembly GCF_006345805.1). NCBI lineage: Eukaryota > Metazoa > Mollusca > Cephalopoda > Octopoda > Octopodidae > Octopus > Octopus sinensis. The sequence goes on from NC_043020.1 coordinate 31,013,712, forward strand.
TAATATATATATATATATATATATATATATATAGATATATATCATCATCATATTATATTATTGTTCTATAATATATATATCTCTTATTATAAAAGGCAGATTTTATAGAAATCTACAATATAGGATTTCTTCAATTACAATTTACCTAGCATTTTAAGAGTAGAATGCATCGGATCGTGCCAGGTACAGTTTTTCAAATTTCACACCCCCAATTAAGCAAATTTCGATAAAACTCACTTGTGGTGTGTAAGTGAAGTGCTTTTCTTAGTGTGGGCTACAGCACACCACACCACAAAACGGAGCGAACTGCTTCACTCATGCTATCACCCTAATTTTCCTTCCCTTTCTCTTTGCAAGTGTGCAACGATTAAAGTGAAGTATTATAATAAAACGGATGAACTGCTTCACTCATACTTTCTCTTTGCAAGTGTACCTTAAGCCCACTACTCAAAAAAAACACAGCAAACAGAAACAAATAAATACATAACGATTTACTCCTCACACAATTTCTTCAATTAGAGTTTACCTATGATTTTTCAAAGTACTTCCATTCGGTCATGGCATACAAAATTTCTTTCATTTCACCCCCATTTCAGAAAAATTCGAGAAAACTAAATATTTTAATTACCATTTCACTTCAAAGCCTTTACTCTGCATATTTACTCCACTTCCCTTCCACACATACACACGCAAATATATAAATAAAATTGTAAACTAACGTGTGTGCGTGTGTGTGCGTGTGTGTGTGTGTGTGTGTGTGCGCGTGTGTGTGTGTGTGAGGGTGCGTACTGGTTTTCAGTTCATATTAATCAAATTAATATTCACAAGAAGGACTATTCATTATAATACATCAGTTCCACACATTTACCCTGGTTCCATTTCATTTGCCATTTCACACATGTTTGTAAACAAATTCATTTCTTAAAAATTTCAATTCATTTTCTTTTTCAATTCATACAAAGTTTTTTAGGACGAATATAAGATCTAAAGTATATCCAAGTAGCAGAAAGATCGCCCAAAAGTGTATATAGATATTTAAATGTATTTATATATTCATCTATACACAGATGTATGTATAATGTGTGTGTATATATTTCCATAGAGGTAACCATTCACTCCATACAAAGTTATTTAGGACGAATATAAGATCTAAAGTATATCCAAGTAGCAGAAAGATCGCCCAAAAGTGTATATAAATATTTAAATGTATTTATATATTCATCTATACACAGATGTATGTATAATGTGTGTGTATATTTTCCATAGACGAAACCATTCACTCTCCGCACAAAGTTTTTTAGGACGAAAATAAGATCTAAAGTTATCTCTAAGTAGCAGAAAGATCGCCCAAAAGTGTATATAGATATATAAATGTATTTATATATTCATCTATGCACACATGTATGTATAACGTGTGTGTATATATTCCATAGAGGTAACCATTCACTCCATACAAAGTTTTTTAGGACGAAAATAAGATCTAAAGTTATCTCTAAGAAACAGAAAGATCGCCCAAAAGTGTATATAGATATTTAAATGTATTTATATATTTATCTATACCACATGTATGTATAATGTGCGTGTATATATTTCCATAGAGGTAACCATTCAATCCATACAATTTTTTAGGACGAAAATCTTTATATATAAAAGAAAGGTTGTGTGTCTGTCTACTCCGATTAGATTCCTAACGATTCCTAACTACTCCACATTTTGCGATGCAGTTTAACCAAAACCGGGTATCTTATAGTCGTGATTCATATCGAGCCCTTCTGGGTATTAGCGAGCGTCTACGATGAGTCTACGATTTTACAAATAATTTATCATCATTTTTTTTCCATTTTAATGCATATTTTTTTAAATAAAGGGAAGTACACTCTCAAACTTCACACCAATATGCGTGCTCATGCGACGTAATATCACATCATCAGCAGCATTTCCTCACACCCTCCTTGCACTTGGCGAAGGCAAAATACCAGGGGATTGAAATGGTAATATTGGCCATCGATACCATAGTACCATTGTTAAGACGCCTTCTGATCTCAGAGATGCAGTGTTCCCAGATCTACAAGCTAATTATCAGAATATGGATTGGATTTGCAAAAAAGGCTATACTGGCCCCGACGAATAAAACTGTTCACCATATTAATGATAAATGCTAAAAACTCATTCCTGGGGAAGTCTATGTATATCAGTCTATCGATACAACTCCTGACCCAGAGGACGTCATCAACTATCCAATAGAGGTACTCAATTCCTTTGAGCACCCCGGACTACACCACACTTTCTCAAACTTAAAGTTGGTACCCCCTATAATGCACATCAGAAATTTGGTTCCCCCAAAACAATGCAATGGCACACGTTTGATCGTTAAGTCCTTATCTCCACAGTAAATTATATCAATATTTGCCTGAATAATCATCATAATTCAGTGCAATCATTAAACAGTACTTTCAAGCAATTCCGCCCCGAGCAACGCTGGGCAATTCTGCTAGTAATATACATATATATATTATATATTCTATAATATAATAAATATATGTATATTGTATATTAATATTTATATATATATACATATATATATTTAAACATATATATATTATACATATATAGTTTGAGTGTAGAAATTGCGGGGTGAGTACTTGAAATTATAAATCACCTGTGTATACCGTTAGGTGGTGTAGGTGGTGGAAGTAATTGATCAAAAATAAAAATAAAAATAAAAACATGAGGCGAAGGATTCAGCGGTACATTGTTTCGGGCCTTTATTAGACCGATACTAACAAATCATAATGTATGTCTGTGGCCTCTTCAGCCGCTCACAACAGCTTCCACAAGGACATGTGTTAGTTCCGAAAATTCTTGGCTGGGGGTGCAAATCTTCGTTCCCGTACGACAAATGCGGCAGCACATCGAATGTGAATCGCCATCTCCTTCTTCTCTCAATGTAGAATGAGGAAACTTGGATGTTGAGGTAATGTAAATAATAAATACAACCAATCAAAATGCCTGAAACTTGATACGCCAATTAAATGCCAGCTAGCTGTATGTGATTGGTCGGAGATTTGGACACTACTCGGGTGTATGTGCGCACGCACGCACCTGTATATGCATGCACTAGCACTATGACACTGCAACGCTGGGTCATAGTGCTAGTGTTACATATATTATATATATATATATATAAATTTATATATGAGGATAATATCGATATTTAAGTGTCGAAATTATCAAGTGGCCAGCATGAAAGAAATACCTTACAAAGGTAAAAAAAATTTTAACAATTAAAAATGAGGGTGTCTAAAAGACACCAACATGCCGAAATAGCAGTCGAAACACTGACTATAGTACCACGTTAAATGTTCATATCGCACCATGAGGTAAAGCGGAGGGACAAAACATACAAGCAAAAATATTGAATAATTCAAGTCCAAGGATTTCTGGTTCTGCTTTAGATAAGCTTTACCGTCATCAATTGAATATCAAGGGTACATAAATACAGATATATATATGCACAGCAAACGATATACTTACATATACGAGCGCCGCACATACATACATATGCATGTATGGACACAGCAGTTTGATCGCCCGCCGAATCACCGCATAAGTACGATATGGTTAAAATAAGCAACCGCAGTGAAATAATAACGAATTTATATAAATTTTGTCCGTATGTGCGTGCACATATATATACTCACATACGCACACAGAGACACACGCGTTCATGGGATAGTCATAAGATATCGAAGTATGCATGTACACATACGCGCGCGCACATGTATGTATGCGCATACACACGTACGCGGACGCTCGGATACTCAAAAGCGGATCCATAGGTGAGTAAATAAGCATATATAGAGGTGTAAAGCGATAGATTAGGGGTAAGATGAGGGTAAGGGTAAGATTAGAAATAAAAATACAGTATAAAATAAGAAATACAATGTAATATTAGAAATGAAATATAAGAATTAATAAGGGTTATAAGGAGTTACTTTAAGGGATGAAAATGAAAATGAGAGTAAATGGCAGTAGAATAAACGTAAAAATAAAAGTAAAAATAAAATTAAAAATAAAAGTACATGGAAGTAGGATAAAAGTAAAAATAAAAATGAAAATAAAATAAAAATAAAAATAAAAATAAAATAAAAAATAAATAAAATAAATAAAAAATATAAAAATAAAAAAATAAGGTAAAAGTATAATTTTGTAAAGTTTAACATGAGATGGAGGTGGCCCACATATATATATATGTGTATATGTACACACACACACGTATTGCACATAAACGCACACACACACCCACACCCACATACACACGCACATATAGGAAAACGGATGTGCTGGAGCCGACAGGTTGCACCGGGTGGGAGGAAATAGCATGGGGGAGTTGGTATAAGACCTAAGCATTGTAGTATTTGAAAGTATTAATAAGTTTATGTATACAGGATGGTTTTGAACTCTGACCTTTTGTAATAAGATTGTGTTTGTCTTTGAATTCAAGATGTTCAGGAGTTCTACACAGCATAGTTGGCATCCTGCTCTATTATTTAAATAAGGTGCAGCTGATCCGATGATGGACCATCGAGTTTGAAGCTTATGCATTTGTCTTTTAATTCCCAAATTCTTTTAGAGAGGGAGGTGCTGTTAGCCTTATGTCTATGTCTCATCGAGGACCGGTGGTTGTAGTTATCTGGATTTCCAGGAGGTTGAGCAACCAATATAGGTGAGTGTGTTAAATTGAGTACTCACCTCACATGAGTATATTACGTTTTTTGCCCTGCATGCGCCCTGCAGCGGGCACTCTGATGCACATCTGCATTGCATTGCATTGTATTATTCGGTCGTGTGCTGCTAATCCTAGGCGGAGGTGTTGAAACGAGTGGGGGCGTTGGTAACCTCCTGGTTGTTGATGGGTGTAGTATTTCCTCTGTAGTGTCGGCGGTGTGTTATTACTAACTGCTTGGTATTATGGTTGCCAGTCTGGTTATAATGCCTACTGTCTAGATGAGGGGGTTCTGTTGGTCGCTATGGTTTGCTCTTGATCTAGCTGTTCTAATATAATATAGTTGTGTTTAGCTAAGAGGCAGCTCAGGTTTGGCAGGTAGAGTAGGAAAATCCTAATAGTTTTGTTGGAGAAGAGAACTTCTATATTTGTGGTGGGTGGGTTGTTGGAAATTATAGAGAATATTCTTTTACATAACCTACCCCTAACTGCTAAGTTGAAAGGTATGTTGAACCATATGTATTTGCGTAATCTGCTATTATCCCTCTGTTTCTCCTAATAGGATCTATTGTTCTCGTCGGGAGGGTTACTATTGTGTGCTGTTCTATTAGTCCGCCTATTGTCCTATAATGTTGTTTGGAGTTTTGAATTTAGACCTTATCGGTAGTGTGAGTTGAGTGCTGAGTTCGATTATAATTGTGGGTTCTTCTGGTCCGACGGACGCTCCCAGGTTGGTCACGTATGATATTCTCTGGTTATAAGGTTATATCCGGCACTATAGAGAGCTTGGTTGTAGTGTTGAGCATGATTATTGAAAATTTCTCTATTAGAGGATAGTTTTGTCAGTCTGTCTGAGATGGCTTGTACTGTGGTGCTAATTATACAGGGTGGATGGTTGGAAGAGGTATGGATGTATTTGGTAGTTTCTTCTGGTTTCTTATATGGGTAGTGAAGGTGCTTATTCAATCTAACGTAAACATCTAGAAGTTAACTATTTTAGTATTGGTCATAAATCTAGTTTAAGATTGAAGGATTTGAAAAAAGCCTGATCTTTTTCCTAATTCTTTCTAGTTTACTCCTATTGTGGTGGGTATATGAAGAGAGCGTCGTCTCTGTATAGACCCCCCTGAAGATCCGGTACCTCGGAGAAAAGCTTCTTGAGCAGGTAGGCCCCGACAAGTCAGTCACCTGAGCTGAATCGCTCGAGCCCATAGCCACATCGAAATTGTCGGGGGTATCGGATCTGGTCCAGAGTCTACCGTCGAATTCTATTATGTTTTTCTAGCTAATAGAATTATGTCAATTTTTTCTCTGTCTATGAGTGAAAGGTGCGGGCAAAAATAAGGGATTTGTTAAGTAAGATGGGTGATATACTGGCGTAGTAGCTGGCTATGTCGAATTGGATGAATGAGTAGTCGGGCCTATTGGTGATAGTGTTAAACCATTCTAGCAATCGCTGTATTAATCCATAGTTGGAGTGGGATGTGGGGTTTGATGTGTGGGATCACCTTGTCCAGGATGGTCTTGCTAAGTCTGCCGATATCCGATTTAGTCGGACAGATTAATCGTACTCCTACACTATCCGGGAAGTCTTTCTTATGGTCTTTATAGTAATTTTGGGTACTTGCGGTTTAATAGGTTCTGTTCTGTCCAGGAGGTCTAATTTGCTCATAACTTCCTTGATTTTGTAATTAATTTCCTTAAGGTTATCCGTAGAAGTAGTTTATATACTTTTGCTAAGTTCCCTCATGATGAGCGAATCCTTCGCCTCATGTTTTATTTTTATTTTTATTTTGATCAATTTATTATACATATATATATATATTAGAGTCAAAACTATTGAAAAGGTTGCAAGATGCAACGAAAATTTTAGGACAATAACAATAAGAAAAAAGTGGAAATTTTACCGGTGAGTGTGGTAAATAATAAGGCACAAAAAGAAAATGTCTCTCCCCAGACATAACAGAATATGCTTCAACACACGAATTCATATAAAGAATCTTGAAAACTAAATCCCAAAACGAAATATATATATATATATTTAAACGGCAAAATGTCTGTGTGTATGTCCTTTATATAAATCGACAATTTTTCAGTTAGAGAGCTCACACTTTCTATGGTCATTTAAAACCATCCAAGGGTGGTCGTGCACATCTTTACATTTCTCCAGTCACGCTGCAAAGCCATTAAAGAATCAATAGAAGTGATTTTTGGTGAATTTTCTATCCAAAACCCAATCAAAATGCCTGAAACTTGATACGCCAATTAAATGCCAGCTAGCTGTATGTGATTGGTCGGAGATTTGGACACTACTCGGGTGTATGTGCGCACGCACGCACCTGTATATGCATGCACTAGCACTATGACACTGCAACGCTGGGTCATAGTGCTAGTGTTACATATATTATATATATATATATATATAAATTTATATATGAGGATAATATCGATATTTAAGTGTCGAAATTATCAAGTGGCCAGCATGAAAGAAATACCTTACAAAGGTAAAAAAAATTTTAACAATTAAAAATGAGGGTGTCTAAAGACACCAACATGCCGAAATAGCAGTCGAAACACTGACTATAGTACCACGTTAATGTTCATATCGCACCATGAGGTAAAGCGGAGGGGACAAAACATACAAGCAAAAATTATTGAATAATTCAAGATCCAAGGATTTCTGGTTCTGCTTTAGATAAGCTTTACCGTCACAATTGAATATATCAATGGTACATAAATACAGATATATATATGCACAGCAAACGATATACTTACTATACGAGCGCCGCACATACACATATGCATGTATGGACACAGCCAGTTTGAATCGCCCGCCGAATCAACACCGCATAAGTACGATATGGTTAAAATAAGCACCGCAGTGAATATAAACGAATTATATAAATTTATATATGAGGATAATATCGATATTTAAGTGTCGAAATTATCAAGTGGCCAGCATGAAGGAAATTTGGACACTTAAATATCGATATTATCCTCATATATAAATTTATATAATTCGTTATTATATTCACTGCGGTGCTTATTTTAACCATATCGTGATTATGCGGTGATTCGGCGGGTGATTCAAACTGGCTGTGTCCATACATGCATATGTATGTATGTGCGGCGCTCGTATATGTAAGTATATCGTTTGCTGTGCATATATATATCTGTATTTATGTACCCTTGATATATTCAATTGATGACGGTAAAGCTTATCTAAAGCAGAACCAGAATCCTGGATCTTTGAATTATTCAATAATTTTTCTTGTATTTTTTGTCCCTCCGCTTTACCTCATGGTGCGATATGAAACATTTAACTGGTTTTATAATCAGAGTTTCGACTGCTATTCGGCATGTTGGTGTCTTTTAGACACCCTCATTTTTAATTATAATTATATATATATATATATATATCTTATATATATTAGTTTTATATAGCAGCCACAGCAGGAAATGTATTAGGACATGAAATGTAAAAGCCGGACTAGATTATTTTAAGCACAACTCCATTATCTTCCAAGACAAAGGATGCCAACAACAACACTTATATATATATATATTATATATATATATTTATTTATTTCTAAATATATTATATATATATATATATATTTTATATATGTATATATCATATATATATATTATTCCATAAATATATACATATTATATATATTGATAGGCGCAGGAGTGGCTGTGTGGTAAGTAGCTTGCTTACGAACCACATGTATATATGT
>NC_043020.1:31027177-31097177 GCF_006345805.1 Octopus sinensis
TATTATATCATCATCATCATCATATATATATATATATATATATAATGTATATATATAATATATATATATATATATATAATGTATATATATATATATATAATTCTTTTTCTTTTTTTTTTTGAAAGTTTCAGCTCAGAGCTGCGGCCATGCTGATGCTCCGCCATTTTTCGCTACATTGTTATTACTAGGAGCCTCCTCTAATATGTGGTACTTGATGAAGAATGGAGTTTGATATAGCTACCCTCATTTGCACCTCTTGCCGTGAGGTAGGCTCATCTGGGACTCTCGACAGGAAGAGGTCTAGCTTTGATTTAAAAGCCTCTACATCTACTTTGTGCAAGTTCCTCAGACTCTTTGGGAGAATATTAAAAAGCTGTGGGCCCTTGAAACCCAGGCTGTTGCAGAAGCTGGTCCTGAAGCGTGATGGCATTGCTGGGATTTTGGCACCATGTAGTGTCGTCCCGTTCTGGCATTGGTGTAGCTTCCAATGCCAAAATTTGGCTCAATTCCTTCCAGGATCTTCCAGACATATATTACTGCATACCTCTTCCGTCTTCTCTCCAGGGAGTAGAGTCTTAGCTGTTTCAACCTTTCCCAGTAGCTGAGCTGTTGCAAAGAGACGATCTTCTTTGTGAATCTTCTCTGGGTTGCTTCAAGGTCCGCTGTTAATCTTACACTAGTGGGTGACTATAGCTGTGAGCAGTAATCCAGGCGGCTGAGGACGAATGTCCGCCAGAGGACCATCATGGTTTCCTTATCTCTGGTTCTGAATGTTCTTAGGATTCATCAAGGCAGTTGTCTGCACTTTGTCGCCATCCAGGTAATGTGCACTTGCAATACCCAGGTCCCTCACAGACTTAGGCTCTGGGATTGAAATTCCCTGTGTACCTGTGTACTCTGTAGGTTTAATATTCAGTTTTGGATGCTGGTAGCACAGGGCCTGGAATTTTTCAGCATTATATATACATAATATGTATATATATAATATATATATATATATATATATATATATATATATATATATATATATATATATAATGTATATATATATAATGTATATATATAATATATATATACATATATAATGTATATATATATAATGTATATATATATAATGTATATATATATATATATATATACATATATATATATATATATATATAATGTATATATATATATGTATATATATAATATATATATATATACATATATATATATATATATATATGTATATATATATATAATGTATATATATATATATAATGTATGGTTTAAACACGCAATTAAATTGACATTAAAATTGGCTGCATGATTTTAGTCATGTCGTTTTGTGTTTTGAATTCAAATCCTGTAAAACTAGGCTCTGTCTTGACAACAACAACCCAAATTATACATCTCTGTGAATTTAATCAGAAAAACTACTCTGTTCTGGAATATTTTTCCAACACAATCTAACACTCTACACAGTAATAAGTTTTTGAATCTGACAATATTCTTGCATTGCCAAGAAACGTAACAGAACTTGTAGAATGTTACTGAATAAGCTTAATTACTCTGTAAAATGAAAAAAAATTAGACAGCTTTTGCCAATGTGGAAACTTTAATAATGCCTTTGTATTTTGGACTCAAAATCCCATTTACAGAAGACAAGAAAAAATTGAAATCGATTAACATCAATGGAAATTGCAGCTGTGATACCAGTGCCGGTGGTACGTAAGAGAACCATCCGAATGTGGCTGTTGCCAGCACTGCCCTTACTGGCCTCGTGCCGGTGGCACATAAAAAGCTCCATCCGATCGTGGCCGTTGCCAGCCTCACCTGGCACCTGTGCTGGTGGCATGTAAAAAGCACCCACTACACTCACGGAGTGTTTGGCGTTAGGAAGGGCATCCAGCCATAGAAACATTGCCAGATCACTGGGCCTGGTGCAGCCTTCTGGCTTCCCAGACCCCAGTTGAACCATCCAACCCATGCTAGCATGGAAAGCGGACGCTAAACGATGATGAAGATGATATATATATATATATATATATATATATATATATATATATGTATATATATATATATAAATATATACATATATATATATATATATATATATATATATATATATATATATATATATATATATATATATATATTGGACATACGAAGCATCAAATGTGGTGTGCAAGAGAGGCAAATGCGCTGGTATGACCATGTGTTATGTATAAATGAAGACTGCTGAGTGAGGAAGTGCCACTCCCTAACTGTAAAAGGAACTTGTGAAAGAGGTAGACCCAGGAAGACATGAGATGAGGTGGTGAAGCATGAACTTTGAACATTGGGCCTCACAAGGGCTTTGACAAGAGACTGAGACCTTTGGAGATATGCTGTTATTGAGAAGACCCGGCAACTAAAGTGAGATGGCAGCCATGCACATCCAGCCCTGTTAAGAATACCCCTGATGCACTGAAAGTCACTTTCCTTTTCTCTGTTTTCCTAAACCACGTGCTTGTCACACACAACTCCTTCTAATCACAAAACACGATATGATATGCTTGAGAAGACCTATTGAGTCAAGTAAAACCAATGTCGTAACTGGGGCTGCTGCCCCTTGACTGGCTCCAGTGCCGGTGGCATGTAAAAGAGCACCCACTACACTCTTGGAGTGGTTGGCATTAGGAAGGGTATCCAGCTGTAGAAACTCTGCCAGACCAGATTGGAGCCTGGTGCAGCTGCTGGCTCTCCAGACCTCAGTCAAACTGTCCAACCCATGCCAGCATGCAAAACGGACATTAATCTATGATGATGATGAGATATATATATATATAAATATATATATATATATATATATATATATATATATATATATATATATATATATATATATATATATATATATATATATATATATATATATATATATATGTATGTATGTATGTATGTATGTATGTATGTATGTATGTATGTATGTATACAAACAAGATAAAGAATAAGAGAAGCAATATATTTCATTTACAATGTTTTGTTTCCATCTAATGACAAGCAATTCTTAATCCTTATCCTAGCTGGAAGGGCATTATTAGGTCTTAAGAAGAAATATTATGAAGTAAACAGACTTAAGAAAATAAAGGTGTAAAACAACAATAAAACAAAAATAAAACAACTATATCATTGTATAGAAAGAGGAGCATTATATAATAGTGAAATACACTTGCCTCACACACACACCTATACTTACATATACACACAGGCACAGACATATGCATATATATATTCATATATTTAAACACCTGTCAGTCTCTCTCTCTCTCTATATATATATATATATGTGTGTATCTCTCTCTCTCTCTCTCTATATATATATATATATATATATATATGTATGTATGTATGTATGTATGTATGTATGTGTGTGTGTGTGTTTGTGTGTGTATATACATACATATATATATATATGTATATATATACATATATATATATGTATATATATATACATATATAAATATATATATACATATATAAATATATAAATATATATATATATATATATATATATATATACATACATGCACATACACATGGAACATGCATACATACATGCACACAGACATACACACATACATACACACACACACTCGCACATACACTCGTGCACATGCACACACACATGCACATACGTACAACATTTTAGTTACAACAGATGAACAATTACATTATATCTGACATCTTATGTTCAGGTGTTACTTCCTCAAAATTATCATTCTCCCCTTCTGGGCTCAGCTTAACCTCAAATATTAAATAATCTGCTTGCTATAGTTGTTGTTTAGCTCTAGGTCAACCTCAGCTTAGCAAACCTATAATAAAGATTGTTCTGTTCATCCACATCCTGCCTTTTTCCACTAGATATCTAGGGCTACATTATCGAATGTATCTTTTAAGATGTTTAGTTTTAGATTTCAGGCAGATTTGGCTGTTATTTCTAATAGGTCAAATGACTGCACAAAGGATCCTTGATTGGCTCTTGAAAAGTAAAAAAAGTGTTTTTTTTTAATTTTTCACTTATTGAGTCGGATGGAAGAGGTATTGCTTATGATCTTTGTAGGTTCTCTGAACCCATTGTGACTAATGCCATTAATGTTTTGTTTAAACTGTTGTGGATTAACAATCCCACCACAAGGTCCTGTCCTTGTTGCAGTGTGGTAGCTTATATGCTTCAATGACCCTGAGAGTTGTGCTCAATGGGTCAAAGGGTAGAGGTCAGACTAATGTGGACCACATCTTTCCAGAATTAAAAAGGTGTCAAGAACATCCCTACTAGAAAAATAGCAAAGCTATAAAAGCATTGATGACAATTCAAAGCCAACAAGATTCAAGAGAGGAAGGGCTTCCTTGAGGGAAATATAGGATATAGTGCAGCGAAAGCTGAAAGCATGTCATAAAAACAGCTTAATATGAGACACTGGAAAAGAACTGGAGAGAAGCAGGAATTTAACTGGAGAGAAGCAGGAAAGACAACCTAGGGTCAAGAATAGTGGAGAAAGATCATTGGTAGCCCATAAGGAGTGAAGGGCTTAAGGAAATAAAATAAGATTAATAGAAAAACATAAGGTGGGAAATGACTCCAGAGGACCAATCTTTTGTAAAAAGGGGGACCAGGCTTAAAGGGTAGTGCAGAATGGAGGGGCTTGGATATACCATGAGTCAGGATGTTTATCTTCCATAAAGTGTGGTGGTGGTGGAAAGAGGAAGAAAAACAATGAGTGAGGGAGAGAGAGAGAGAGAGAGAGAGAGAGAGAGAGAGAGAGAAAGAGGAGATCTGAAGAGCATAAAATGTAAATAACAAAAATTCATATTATATATATTTAATATACATATTGTATACATTTATACATTTATACATGTTACATACTTGTATACATGTTTCAGACATGTACATGTATTGTATACATGTTATATTTTGTGTATATGTTGTTCATATGTTAATATATCATGTTTGTTGCTCAACAGCTTGTCTTTTCAATTTGCCTTCTATTCTGAAATTTCTCCACTGTTCTAGAATTCTGTTATTCACTGTAATTTAACAAAGATATCTAACATCATCTCATAGGCACAAACTTCTGTGGTGGTGGGGAGGAGTAGTTGATTATATTACCCACCCCACAGAAGACTAAGTGGTAAGTCAGCCATAGCATAATTTAAACTAAGAATGTAAGCATACTAATAAGTATCAAAATATATACTCATCTGGGCACAAGTGTGGCTGAGTGGCAAGAAGTTTGCTTCCCAGCCACATGGTTCTGGGTTCAGTCCCCTGGTGTGGCAACTTACGTAGGTGTCTTCTATTATAGCTCCAGACCAACCAAAGCCTTGTGAATGAATTTGGTTGATGAAAACTGAAAGAAGCCCCTTGTATATGAATATATTTATGTGCGTGTGTGTGCTTTTGTATTTATATTTGTCTGCCACCACCAAACCACCACTTGACAATCAGTGTTGCTTCGTTTACATCCCTGTAACTTGGTGGTTTAACAAAAACTGACTGATAGAATAAGTACCAGGATCCAAAGAATAAGTGCTACGGTTGATTTGTTCAACTATACCCTCCAAAATGATGCCCCAACAAGGCTACAGTCTAATGACTGAAACAAGTAAAAGATAGAATATAAAAGATTAGAGATAATAATTCAATTGAAGTTTAGGAAAATAAGGAAAAAAACCAGTTATTTTTCTTTTTGCTGTTTCTTTCAGAAAATCTTTTATTGTGAAAATGGGGCAGAATTTATCAACACTTCAGATAGTCCCTGTTCAGCCTGCTGGAAGAAGAAGGCATCCCATTTCAAGACAATATCATATTCCACATCAAATCCACAGCTTTCTGGTACCAGAAAACAAAGTTTTGCCTAAAGAAATTACTCACCGCAAACTTCGTCCAGTTTCTGTGCAGCTTGCAGCAAAAAATTCTGATTTTGCATCAATCTGGGGAAATCCGGTCACGGTACTTGATGAACAAATTCGTTCAAGAATCGAAGGTTTGCAAAAAAGCTCTCCTGAAAATCACACTAAAAGTTTGGCAAACAAAACAAGGAATGAAATAATTAACCATTCTCACTTAGGCGAGCAGGATTGCAGTGGAGAGTCTTTATTAAATGCAAATGAAACAAATGATAATCAAAATATTAGTAAAAAAGAAATATTACCAGAAAATAAGAAGAAAAGAGAGACAGAAATTGATAATTTCAAAGAAGGGAATAACTTTCAATTACTTCAACCAATGAATCCATTTGAAAAATCCAGAACACAAACAAAGAGCTCAGAAATCATGCCATCAGAGCAACAAACGAAATATTTACCTTCAAATGAAATTCCAAATCCTTTGCTACATTCAGATTATCAGACCAAGATATCAGTCTTTTATTCTACAGCTAACAATGTGAATAACCTGAAAAACAAGGCACCGATTGCTTCTTTGCCACAAAAGTGCAGTTTCCCAGTAGACCAATGTTATTCTCTTACATATGCACAGATGGCTGAAATTCGCCGACAGAAATATTCCAACATGCCTACACATGAGAATAATTCTATTTCTTCAAATCTTCAGCCTCAAACAAAACCATTGAGTGTATTAGGTTCTGAAAGTAATAATTGCAACAGGAATCGTCGAAAGAAACGTCAGGCTCCTCTCCCACCTCCACATGCAAATAAGTTTATTGTTCAACCAGAGAACTCACTGTTTACATCTGACACAGGAACCTGTGACAATAGTCAAAATGTCTCTTCAAAGTCTTCATGCCAGGTTATCCCCTTTACAGCTAAAACTAATCATGAAAAGTATACTTTTCAAACACAAAATCTTGGAATATCAAATCCATCAATGATATCTCAATTTAGCTGTAAACCCAGTGTAGAAGTTAGATCTGAAACTAACAATTTCCAGTCAACAGAAAAAAAATTAGATCAAAGCTTTTCTGAGACCAGAATTATTTCTGATAATGTTATTTTAATGAAACAAACACAAAGTAACTTTCATGAAAACTTGACTGACATGGACTCATCTGCTGATTGCTGTTTAAGTAAAACAAATCAACACACTAACCAACAGAATTGGCAGAAAGAACTTAACTGTAAGGTTTCTAATGAGTTTAAATCCTCACCAGGTTTGACCAGGAGTGATTCCCACACTAGGTACATCAATTTCAGTTTCTCAAACCAAGAAAATCAACATGAGAATCACAGAAAGTCCCTACAGTCAGATAATGTTTACAATGTTCAACCATACTCAAGGCCCTATGTTCTGACCCCATCAGGTACCATGCTGACCTCTTGTCCAGTGGTCATAAATGATTCTTCCCAAACCAATCATGTTAGTAGAACAAATGCACAGAGTAAGGCTGAACTTCAGTTTTCTGAAAAAAATAAAAAAAAACAATATTTTTCTCCGTGGAACAATAATTGCAATCTTCCTTCAACCAATCAGAGTTACTCTTCAAATAATCTACAGGGGAATGGTGATTCTTCGACAGTAAGTGAGACTTCAGATAAAACAGACCCTTCAAATTTAAAACTTTCTACATCAACATGCCATACAACTCCAAAATATTTTTCATCCAAAAGTGACCTGACTAATACAACAAATTCTATGGTGTCTTCTGAACTTGATAGTGATACCTATCAAAGATATGGATCATTGGTGTCTTCAGCTTCTTTGGATTGGTCAAAAGGCTTTAGTCCAGCCACTGCAGAAGAAATGAAAATGTCACGGACTTCGGAATATACACAAAATGTTTGTTCCGCTATACCTTGCAATCAACAAACAAGTGAGACAAAGACAAACAGGGAGGTAGGTCCAGATCACCACAATGTTCTTTCCTTTCCAAAGGTAGATGTTGGTAATAGTGCTCAGAGATATCAAGAAACTAGACAAATGGAATTTCCATTTGCCCCTGAACTGAACCAAACGTTCACAGAAAGAGATAGTTACATGAGAGAGAATTGGCAGTTGAGAGAACCATTACAAACAGTCAATTCTCTTGTTGAAACTAATGCTATAGAATTCTCAAAGCCTAAATCAGCAGCTCCACCACCACCTCCTCCTCCTCCCCCTCCACCACCACCACCACCACCACCACCACCACCGCCACCATCATTAGGCAGAACATTAAATTACTGTCCCCCTCTTCAAAGAGAATTCATAGACCAAAGTGGGCAAAATTCCCTCCCTAGCAGCATTTCTAAGACAACCATTTCATCCAACATTATGAAAGGACTGGAAACAATCTTCAAAGAAGACATCATAGAAGCTCGGAATAGCTTAAGATCAATGAAAAAGCAAGAGAACTCTGATTCTGTAAAACCTATGAAAAAAGATCTTCATGATGCCTTCTATTATGAACTAACACAGACATGTTTGACCAGGCAAAAAAGATGGCAGGAGGAAAACTTTAGCAAATTACCAAATGGCAAAAACCAAATTTTGGGTAATGTTGTGGATAGAACCAAAAAACATTCGGAAGATTTACTGAATAAAAATGCAGTAGAAAAATTTAATAAATTATCTCCAAACAATTCCTTCAACTCAAATTCTTCAGAAAATCTTAAAATCAATGGAGACTTTAAAAATCACATATCTTTAAACCAACCCAAGCAGCCTAATTTGAAAAGTGAAAATCAGAAAGGAACTGACTCTACAAGATCAACAAATGACTGGACTCCAATGCAAGATCTTGAAGATTCAGAAAATTCTGATACAGAGAGTTCTGTGAAAAATTCTCAAAGAAAAAACACAACTGGTTTTAAATATAGTCTTATTCCTGAAAATATAAAATATCTAAATAACACAAAGGAATTTTATAGCAAAAACTGTCCCAAACCAGAATACGATGTCACAAAGAATTCTTTCACTTGGAAGAATGAACAAAGCTTCATTAAGTCAAATTCAAATAAATCCAAAAATGGTAAAGAAACCAACCCTAAAACATGTGAAGTATCTGAAAATATTGGTTGGGATAAATCTAGTGGAATCAAAAGTAATTCAAAATATAAAAATGGAAGAGACTTTGATTATTTGGAAAAGAAAACTGGTAAAATGTCAGAGCAACATCATTTAGGCAGAGTTAAGCATGAGGGAGAGAAAGGAAAAGAAAATGAAAATGGATGTCAAAGAGGATGGAATGTTTGGAAAAAGCAGAAGAAATTTCCCAAAGAATCTTCTGTAAATACGAATGAAAAACAGCAACTTAAGGTGACAGAATCACAAATTAACCAAAAGGAAGAAGAAATGGAAAGAGAAAGACTCAATCAAATGGAAATAGAATCTGAATTTCTGAAGAAACGGTCAAATCAGAGATTGGTAGTGGGTAGAGATTGGAGGAATAGATTAACAAAAATTACTAAACAGTCATTAGAAGGAATGTATGATTTGGAAGAGAAAAGAAAGAACTACACTAATAATGATCAAAAAGAAGCTGAGTTCAATGAAGACATTACAAAATGCAATCAGAACACATGGAAAGAGAACGAGAAAGTAAATTGTAAGAATGAAGTGAACTTTAATAAAACAAGAGCTCAGCTTCAGGAGAACTCAACTTCATCGAATGGGATGGCACAGAATCACACTCAATACAGCGAATCTGTAGTTTCTAACAATGAGGGGCTAACAAATGATATTCTTTTGAAACCCAAAATTGAAAAACAGAATGCAAGCATTTATTTCCCAAATTCTTTAGCACCAAATTATATCCCAAATCCATTTTTGGGTATATCATCCAACTATTTTGGTACCTCCTATCTCAATGAATATCTGAAGTTAGTTGGTATTGGGCAACCATTTCTACCAATGAACCTTACATACCATAGTATTCCTGGATATTTAGGAACTAGTTACAACATGATGCCACAGACAACTGATATATATGCAGGAACAAATTTCACAAATCCTTTGCCATTTTTACCTTCAGTCTTCAATAATTTCTCAGCTATGAGTGAGTCAAAATCAAAAGATGTACAGAACCCAGTCTACACAAGTGATAGTGATGATGCTGATTCATTGTACCAATCTCCAGGAACCTACACAGACCAAATGAGTAACTGGAGTTCAGACAATAGCAAGAGTATCCAAACAGAAGATCTAAACAATTCTGACAGTACGCAGTCTTCTGATGTTTACATGTTTCAAGCAAATAAAGAACAAGACGAGGATTTTGAGTAAGTAGATTTAAATTGTTTTAGGAGCGTTGGGTCAAGTGAGGTGGAAAGTATAGGCGAAAGTAAAAACACTAGACAAAATTTCAGTAGGAGTCAGTCCAAATTAATTTCTTTAGTTATTGTTGTTGTTGTTGTTGTTGGTGGTGGTGGTGGTGGGGGTTCGTTTCTTAGACTCAAGGCAATTCTGATGAAATAAACTTAAAATCAGAAGCATTCAAGCTAGGATAATCCCGTCTATTTGGGGATTATCTAATATTACATTATCCAGTATATCCTTTGTAGTTTTAGGGTGTCATTTAATGAAAATGTGTCTCCTATTTTTAGCAGTTTGAGCTACAACATACAAGGTCTTTCATTGGTCTGACTACCATTTAGAAATGGTTATAACTCGGAGAAAAAAATGGAAAGCAGCTTCATTTTAGCCACTGGTTTTTTAAAATAAACCCTTTAATTGAATGACAAGAATATAATGATGATTAAACATTAATTATTTCTACTTATTTAATCAAGATTCAAATTATATATGAATAGAATAAAGTATTTTTTATTCCTTTTAAATGATGCAATCTTAAACATGAAGATTTTCAATTGGTTTGATGCAGCTACAGATAAAATCAATATCTGTAAAAAGTTTACTTTCCAACCACATGGTTCTGGGCAAGTGTCTTCTGCTACAGCTCTGGCATGACCAAAGCATTATAAATGGATGGAATCTAAAAGAAGCTCTTTTTTTTGTATATGTGTATATGTGTGTGTGTGTGTGTGTGTGTTACTTTATCCTTGCCTTGACATTACATGATAGATATAAATGATTATTACCATCATGCAAATGGTGCCCTCCCTTTCCAATCTTCCATAAAAGCATGCCTTGTCATGGGAAAATATTACTTTACTTGGTAATAAGTGAGAGTTGATGACAGGAAGCACATCCAGCCATGGAAAATCCACTTCAACAAATTCCATCTAACCTATGTGAACATTAAAACAATGATGGTGATGATGATGTTGTACAATTCCAAATTGTTTTAGTCTATATTTAATAGAAGTAACACCAATGTGCCTTCAAAATGTTAAAGGCAATTCTTTTCTTGAACTTCAGAAACAAATGGTTACTGTATCCATTCTACCAGTAGTTTTTCATGACTATGACGATCAAAGACAGGCAGTGGACAGCTACTAGTTTCAGTGAAGAAGTACATAGGATGCTGAGCGACAGTTATTGCTTAAAAAGTTCGTTGTTGCTTATGTAGTTGAACACTTCTCAATGTTGTTAACAACATATTTTTACAGGAAGAAAAGAAAGAAAAAAGCATTAAAATTATAAAAGATCAAATTATTGAGATGAAAAAACCCATCACTACCTCACCAAGGACACAAAGAAAAAGTGGAGGGAATGAAGCATCAGAAGATGGTGTGAGGAAGGAATAAGGAACAGTGGCATACGGGGGTGGTGGTTGTGTTGGGTGTGCTGCTGCCACACCCATTGCCACCTTATTCCAAGCAGTGGGTATAACAAAAGTTTTCCTTTAAGACTTGTGATTAAATTAAAGAGTAAGGTTAATTATTTATAATGACTTTACCATTTCCGATGGATGTGCAGTGCACACTTAGCACACCTAGAATATACTCCACTGATAATGAGTTGTAGACCCCCAGAACAAATGGTGTGTTTACCTATGTCCTACAGTCAATGGCGTTGCCTTGGAGAATGGCCAGTGACACTCATTGCAACAGCTACTCCACCTCATGGGTTTCATTTCTCAAATAGACTGCAGTTGTCTCAAATTATGAGGAGGAAATTAGCTGTTTAGGGTCCAAGAACATCT
Organism: Octopus sinensis; assembly: GCF_006345805.1. Classification (NCBI taxonomy): domain Eukaryota; kingdom Metazoa; phylum Mollusca; class Cephalopoda; order Octopoda; family Octopodidae; genus Octopus; species Octopus sinensis. The sequence continues at coordinate 31,039,189 of NC_043020.1, forward strand.
GACTTCTTGATGGTGACTGGCACAAACTGACGGCAGATTGTCAGGCTCCTCTATTTGTTTGTCTTCCTCTCCTCTGTGTTATGAGTGGCCATATCTGGCTTTGTGGCCAACGTAATAAGGTTGCAGCTGGAGAACCTGTTGCAGCATTATCATAAAATTAAAATGAATAAGAAAAAAATTCTCCATGACTTTTCTGATGGTAAGCTTTTTTTTATTTACCTTTCATGTCTGGCCTTAGGATGATAAAAAATTAAATGGTTACTACTAGTTTGCTTACAAGTACAGGCTCGGCCATATGGATAAGAAACTTGCTTCCCAAGCATGGGGCTTGGGGTTCAGTCCTACTGTACTGCACCTTGTACAAGTGTCATCTATTACAGACCTAGGCTGACAAATACCTTGTGAATAGAATAAGTGCCTGGAAACTGAATGAAAGAACACTGTATGAGTGTGTGCAAGTGTGTGTGTGTGTACCTGTTTTGTACCTCCACTGCTTAATGACTTCTGTTGGTTTGTTTATGACCCTGTAATTTGGTAGTTCAGCAAAAGAAATCAATAGAATTGAATACGTTCCAGACTTTAAGAACATAAGTACTGGGGTAACTTTTGACTAAAACTTTCAATGCAGTGCTCCAGCCTGGTCCCAGTCCAATGACTGAAACAAATGGACTTAGGGTGAATAGTTCTTTTACACTTTTACTTTATTTTGTTTTTTACTTGTTTCAATCACTGAACTCTGGCCATGTTAGATCACCACTTTGAATATTGAATATTAAAATTAAAATCCATTTTTGCTAAATGTTTAAATTAAGTGTCATTCATTTTTGTGGCTTTATTAATACTATCAACAATTGTAATGACTTAATTTTTATTATTTTTAAAAATTTATGTAATTTAAAAGTGTAAAATATTCTTTTTGCTCTTCAAATACAGTTTGAATAGTTAGTGGTTATACAAATAGAAATAATTAATGTTTAATCACAAATATATTCTTATCTTTAAACTAAGTGACACCTCTTTATATAAGATATTTAGAGGAGGATCAATGAGTAGCCTTAGCCATTTTAAAACCTCTCCCACTGCTAAGGTTCTGAATTACATCACCAACTGGAATGAGATGACTGGGCACAGCTGTTTGGATACTGGAGATTTGATATGGCTAACTGGGAATTGAATCTGTTTTGGCAACAGTACTTTTTGGTACTAGAGGTAAACATACATACACACATGCACATGCATGCAGAAATATACAAAGACAATGTGAGAGAGAGAGAGAGAGAGAGAGAGAGAGAGAGAGAGAGAGTGAGGGAGAGAGAGAGAGAGAGAGAGAATGACAGAAACATTAAAAAAAATCAATGTCGAACTAGCAACGTCAAATAGGTGGCATCACCTAAATGATTGAGCTAAACTGTTTAATTTTTATGAGCCCTGTGATTTATAAGGTCAGATCCAACATTCCTCTGTAAAAGACTCCAGTCCATTGCAGATGTCTAATACCTATCATCATTTACAGCAGCAATCTAAGAATTAGACACAAAAATTATCTTCTGAATTTTTTTATACATTTATTTATCATTTTCAATATTTTAATTATTTCATTTATTTACGTATTGTTGTTTATTAAATTACTGAATTATTTTTTTAATCTATTTCTTATATTTTTTACTTTACTGCAACAGTTCAGGAAATGCTTTCTCATCAGAATTTGAAATGTTGACCTCTCAAATGAAGTACTCAAAACTGGAAGAACTAAGCTGAGCCATTGTCAATCATCAGCCATTAGTCTTCATTAATCATCATCTTCACTGATTGTTGCTGTTGTCACATTTAAAATCTTCACCTCTAAATATAGCAATAACTGTTTTTTATAACTGCTATATATCACACACCTTTATTTATAAATGTATATGTAAAATATAAATGAATCATTATTAAACTTTTACAAGGAAAAGATTGATAGTGAATTAAAAGTTTTAGTTGGTTCATCTTTGTCAGGAAAAAAAGAAATCAGGATTGATAAAGCTATTTCCTGAGTCATATACACTTATGAGGATGGGGTCAGTTATCTGGATTCTGTGGTATATATATTCCTCCTGGGATAGAATACCAGTCCACAGCATAAATACTCATTTTTGCCAATTGATTGCACTGGAGCAATGAAATGAAGTGTGTATGAAGATAGTATGATTCGCTGGATGTGTAATATCAGTGTGCATACACGACAGAGTGTAGACGCCCTGAGAGAAAAGTTGGGCATAAGAAGCATCAAATGTGGTGTGCGAGAGAGGTGACTGTGCTAGTATGGCCATGTGTTATGTATGAATGAAGACAGCTGCGTGAGGAAGTGCCACTCCCTAACTGAAGAAGGAACCCGTGGAAGAGGTAGACCCAGGAAGGCATGGGATGAGGTGGTGAATCATGACCTTCGAACACTGGGTCTCACAGAGGCAATGACAGGAGACCGAGACCTTTGGAGATACACTGTGATTGAGAAGGCACGGCAATTAAAGTAAGATCGCAGTCACGCATGTCCAGTTCTGTTAAGAATATGCCCGATGCATTGAGCAATATGATATGCTTGAGAAGACCTGTTGAGTCAAGTAAGACCAATATTGTAGCTGGGATCAGTCCCTCCTGGCTGGCTCCCATGTTGATGGCACGTAAAAAGCACCATTCGAATGTGGTCGTTGCCAGTATCCCATGACTGACTCCCATGTTGATGGCACGTAAAAAGCACCATCCGAATGTGGTCGATGCCAGGTCCACCTGACTGGCTCCCGTGCCAGTGGCACGTAAGAAGCACCAACCGATCGTGACCGATGCCAGTACCCTCTGACTGGCTCCTGTGGCGGTGGCATGTAAAAAGCAGCCACTACACTCTGGAAGTGGTTGGTGTTAGGAAGGGCATCCAGCTGTAGAAACTTTGCTAGACCAGATTGCAGCCTGGTGCAGCCGCTGGCTCTCCAGACTTCAAGTCAAACCGTCCAACCCATGGAAAACGGACGTTAATCGATGATGATGATGATGATGATGATGATGATAATAATAATAATAATAACAATAATATATATATATATATATATATATATATATATTGGCCTGCTCACTTAGCCAGTGGAGTGGCATCAATTGAAGGCTAAAACAATGCAAAGTGCATTGTGACCAGCGATGTGTAGCTACATCTAATAGCCTGGTCGGTCACGGTGATCACGGTGATATATATATATATATATATATATATATATATTATATATATCTGTAAATATAATATGGGACAATTATTTGGTAGCCATGATAAAACTCCGAGTTTCGGATGTCGGGTTGGAATCCCACGCTGGTATCTCTTCAGTTATCGGGCCATCGAAAAAAAATGCTATGAAAATTACCGTTAAAACAAAGGAAAATTATTGTGTGATTGACCATTATCCAAACAAAAGAGCTATTTGAATGACCGCTAAGTAAGGGGAGGGAGTAAAGGTAAGGGAGTAAAAATGTTCATAGTAATCGCGTATGTGTGCATGCCCATACATACACATGCATGCCTGCACATTCACGTACATGTGCCTATATGTATATGCTCATCCACCCTCACTTGAAACACACACATGCTCACCCACACATTCGTCAAAAAATACCTACCTGCATACATGCTCACACACACTAAATAAGAATACTGCTACCATTTAATGATAGTTTCTCAAGTCTTCAAATTTATTACTGAACAACATGCGTGAGTGATTTGCTCATAGTGATCAAATGCTTGTGCTGCATATGAGCTCTTTATTGAATTGACATTGCCTGTCCAGGTACACAGTGTACCACACTTCAGATGTCAAAGTGAACAACAGGAAATGAAATGTTTTGCTCAAGAATACAATGCATCACCCAGTGCAGGAATTGAACTCATGGTTTTGTGATTGCAAGTGCAACATACAAGCCATGTGAAGTCATGTGGTCTAATGGTTAGTGCTACCATAAAACAGTACTAAAACCCAGGTGTCCTCAAAAACAGGTCATCATACATGAAAAAACAACAAATCTTCATATTGGTTTCCAAGACCGTTATTTGTCAAAGAGACTCAAATAGCTAAAGATGGCAATCTGTTTTACAGACCAAGAACACCAGAAAATGGAGGCTTTCACAAAACCTGAGAAAACATTTGCTCTATGATCACTTTCCCAATTAAGTTAAGTTTTGATACATCAAAAAGAAAACAACTCTGCCTCACTTTACTGAATCTCATTCCTCTCAAAGTGTTTACAAAACCTTTATTTACTGCTGACAATTTTTACAAACAAGTACACAGCACATATAAAAATATATGAACAATAATAAAATATTACATCCTCACTTTTATTAATTTTATTTTCATTTTTGCAATCATTTCTAAAAGAATTTACAATGCATTCTTTGAAAATAAGCTTTTCTTTTCGAAACATTATTTATGCCAAACTTTGTGGTGTTTCTTTCCTCAGTAAGACATCACTGATTCAATAGTTTTATAGTTCTGACTATTCATTGTTCTGCAAGAAAACAATATGTATCACAGGATTAATAAAGTTTACATTTTGCTAATATTTTAATTTTTTGTTTATGTGTAACATAATTTTATTTCTGTAATTTTTGTTGTTAAAAATCTTAACATTAACCCATTAGCTTTCAGATTACTCTGTCAAATGTAATGCTTATATATATATATTGTTGTGAATTAATCAAATATCTCATAGCTGTGAAATTTCAATGATGTAATTGTTCAATTCTAGAATAACATTGTTAGGTAGGTGTGAGAGGTCAGATCTGGCCAGTTTGAACATAAAACAAGTAGAATATTTGGACCAGATATAGCTGGTTGAGGCATGATGGCCACAACACACTGACTGGAAGCAGTGAAAGAGTACAGACTAAATGATCATGAAGTCAAATATAGTACACACTTGTGTATGCATTTATATACTAATTAAAGAGGAAAGCAAATTTTATGGATGTAAGTTCAAATTGCAGTCACAACCAAACAGAAGATACCTGTCCAAAGTGCCATGCTGTAGGATCAAATATGAAAGCTGCAAAATGAACTTCATAACTATACAGCCATGCCTACAAGACATGATCACATCATAAAGAAATTCACTTCCCAATCACATAATTTCAGGTTCAGTCCTACAGCATGGTACCTGGGTCAAGCGTTTTCTACTATAATCCTAGGTCAACCAAATATTGGTGACTGAATTTGGTAGATAGAAACTGAAATAAACCTGTGTTAAAACAATGATATGGGAGAGGTGACAGTGATGATGATGATGATGATGATAGAGCTGTGGACGCTGCAGTTTGGAGTGCAAGCTGTAATTTCAAAAAAGAACCAATATGAAGTAGAGACAACTCTTTAGCCCTGCTCTAGACAATTTCTGTGATGCTGGTGACACAATATAATGCCCACACTCCAAAATGGATAGTGATAGGAGAAACCTTGCCGAAGAAGGTAGGAATTGAGTAGTTATGAACAACCTATTTTGGAAGGCAGTAACTCACAATAAAAACTAATAACAATCCTTTCTACTATAGGCACAAGACATGACATTTTGGGGGACCTTGAGTGCTTGACTGGTACTTAATTTATTGATCCTGAATGGATAAAAAGCAAAGTCAACCTTGGCAGAAATTGAACTCAAAACAACGACTGATGAAATGCCACTAAGCGTGTTAATGCTTCTGTCGGCTTAGTGGTTTAATAAGAAGTAATAATAATAGTTGAAAATTATGGCATAAGGCTAGCAGTAATAGGGGCAGGAGTAAGTTGATTACATCGGCACCAGCATTCAACTGCTACTTTGATCATGAAATGTTCAGTAACATGAGGACCAAAGAACTGAAGTATTTCGGATTGCAACAAAATTGTGATGTCATAGGAGAGAAATGTGTCCACATGGATAATGGCACACTTGCATTTAATAATTCTGCATAGAAAAAGGATTGGAGATTCCATTATGAAAGTCTGCTGAACATGGAGAATGAATGGGAGGAGGAGAACCTACCAAATGTTGACCCAATTGAGGGACCAGCTACCCAAATTGATAGTACCCTGGTAGATAAAGCAATTAGGGATATGAAGACAAGGAAAGCCCCTGGCACATATCTGGTGGTGTGGGTTATGGTCTAGTCACCCGTATTGTAAATCAAATAGTTCATGAAGGAGCCATATCCAATAGTGGTGTAACAGTACCATAGTCAACTGCTACAAAGGTAAAGGTGATGCTTTAGATAGAAATAACTACAGGGGTATCAAATTACTGGATCAGGTGATGAAGGTCACGGAGAGGATCATAGCCCAACTAATTAGGGAGAGAGTTAGCCTAGATGAGATGGAGTTTGGTTTTGTGTCAGGGAGAAGCACCACTGTTGCTATATTTCTGGTATGACAACTGCAGGAAAAATACCCAGCTAAGGATAAACCCCTATACTTGGCTTTTGTTGACTTAGAGAAAGCCTTTGACTGAGTCCCCTGATCTCTTATCTGGTGGTAAATGTGGAAACTACAGATAGATGAGTGGTTGGTAGGAGCTGTGCAAGCCCTGTACATGGATGCAGTCAATAAGGTGAGGGTTGGCAATGAGTAGAGTGAGGAATTCTGGGTAGAAGTAGGGGTTCACCAAGGATCAGACCTCAGCCACTTCTTATTCATCATAGTGATCCAGGCAATAACTGGAATTCAAAACAGGCTGCCCCTGAGAACTCCTCTATGCTGATGACCTTGCTCTAATAGCTGAGTCACAACCAGAACTAGAGAAGTTTTAGGTGTGGAATCAAAGCCTAGAATTGAAGGGCCTTAGAGTCAATCTAGCAAAAACTAAAATCCTAGTAAGTAGGAAGGCAGACAAATCACAAACCCCTTCAGGTAGATGGCCCTCCTCAATATGTAGGAAAGGCATAGGTAGAAACTCTACAAGATGTACCCAGTATAAACTATGGACACATAAGAGGTGCAACAATATCAAAGGAAAGTTAACTGAGAAGATAGCTTTTGTGTGTGGCAGATGCACAGGGGCAATAAACACTGAAAATGTACAGAAAACAGATTCCATTACATGCCAGGGGAAGAAACTAGAAGTAAGTGGCCAAGTCTGTAGTGGGGGTGGATGCTCCAAGAGCATAAAATAAGAATAGCCTAGGCAAAGTTCAAAAAGCTCCTACCTCTGCTGATAACAAAGGGCCTCCAGCTCAGAGTGAAGGGTAGACTGTATGATGCATGTGTGCAAACAGCCATGCTACATGGCAGTGAAACATGGGCTATGACTGCTGAGGACATGCGTAGGCTTGAAAGAAATGAAGCTAGTATGATCCACTGGATGTGCTTACACTCTGTGCTTACACGACAGAGTGTAAGCACTTCGAGAGAAAAGTTGCATAAGAAGCATCAGATGTAGTGTGTAAGAGAGATGAGTGCACTGGCACGGTCATGTGCTGCATATGGACGAGGATAGCTGTGTGAAGAAGTGTCACTGTAACTGTGGAAGGAACCTGTGGAAGAGGTAGATCCAGGAAGACATGGGATGAGGTGGTGAAACACTATCTTCAAATGTTGGGCCTCACAGAGGCAATGATAGGAGACCGGGACGTTTGGAGATAAGCTGTGATTGAGAAGACCTGGTAAGTAAAGTGAGATTGCAGCCGAGGCTGATGCCAGTGTCACATAACCAGCCCATTTGAAAGTACCCTTGAATCGCCGGACAACACACTGTGCTTGAGGAGGCCTGTCAAGTTAAGGGAAATCACAGTTGTGGCCAATGCCAGTGCTGACACCCGTGCTGGTGGCACATAATGAGCACCATTCAAGCATGAGTCGATGCCAGTGCCGCTTGACTGGTTCCCACTTTTGGTGGCATGTAAAAAGCACCATCTGAATGTGGTGGATTCCATTGTCCCCCAACTGACTCCCATGCTGGTGGATCATAAAAAGCACCTTCCAAACGTGCTTGATGCCAGTACCCCACAACTGGCACCCATTCTGGTGGCATGTAAAAAGCAGCATCTGAACATGGTCAATGCCAGTGCCACCTGACAGTCTCCCATGCCAGTGTCACGTGAAAAGCACCCACTACACTCTTGGAGTGGTTGGCATTAGGAAGGGTGTCCAGCTGTAGAAACCTTGCCAGATCAGACTAGAGCCTGATGCAGCCTACTGGCTTGCTAGTCCTCAGTCAAACCATCCAACCCATGCCAGCATGGAAAACGATGATGATGATGATGACAATGCTGCTGCTGCTGATGATGATGATGATGATGATGAATGGATGAAAGGCAAAGTCAACCTTGGTGACATTTTAACTCAGAACATATGAATGGACAAATGCCACTAAGCATTCCGTCTGGTATGTTAATGATTCTGCTAGTTCACTGGTTTAATAAGAACTAATACTTATAAATTAATTTTTAGCCTTGCTGTGGACTGCACAATCTCTCTAGTGACCATCAGTGATATGATAATATACACTAAATCCATGCAGTCAAGTGAAAGAAATCTTTGAAGACTAATCTAAACTATACAATCATGGGCAAGAAAAAAAATATGGTGGTGGTGGTGGTCATCGTCGTCCTTTGACAAAGTTAAACAACCAATCCCAACCACTTGGGGTTCATAGTGCAGGTTGTACTACTCACTCTTTCAATCTCTGAATACCAAATGTTGCTCATGAGATCTCTGTGTTTGGGTAATTTTCCTGAGTCACCCTCTCACCTTTGAACACCAGTCCATCATAAAGTTACCCATTTACAGCTGGATTAATGTGAAATGCAGTGTTTTGCTCAAGAATGAAATCACAATCTTATAATTGTGAATGCAACAACCTAATCCTTAGGGCATTCACCTGTACTGATAATGATGGTAATGAGGATCTATGTATGAGGGGTGTGAAAATCATTGTGTGTTTGCCAATAAACTTGTGTCAAACAGTATCTTGTGATTTATTCTATGCATGTATTGAATATGTATGTGTGGCAATCATCGTGGGTTTGCGAATAAACACCTGTGTCAAAACAAAGTGTATTTTACAGTATTTATTCTATGTGTGTCACATCTCTGCAAGCAGTAAAAGGACCTAACCATTCACTAAATACAGCTCAATAGACATAATATCCAACAAAGAACCAGGATAGATATAATCGACTTCAACCAATTCCTTGAAAGTGTTTGCCCAAGCATGTCTACAGTCCAAAGACAATACCAGCAAAAGTAGTCCTCCTCTACTTCCTCATCAGCATCATTTAACGTCTGTCTTCCATCCTGTCATGGGTTGGATGGTTTGACAGGAGCTGGCAAGCCAGAGGACTGCACCAAACGATTACTGTCTGTTTTGGCATGGTTTTTATGGTTGGATGCCATTCTTAATGCCAATCACTTTACAATGTGGACTGGTTGCTTTTTACATGGCACCAGCACCAGTGAGATCTATTTTGGCATGGTTTGCATGGCTAGATAACGATGTATAAAAGAATATTAGTTGTGACTTACTTTAGTATATTTTGCTGTAAAATTGAAGTGGTCGGACGAGACTTTTCTTGTTTGAGAGGCACAAACACATTTCCTGATTTGTTGACAACATGTATAGGTCGACCTTCCTTCACTTTGACATATTCATTCACAGAATGTGTTGGGTATTGATCAAATGTACCAGCCTTCATGCCTCCATCCTGGAAGCATTAGAACATCAAAATATCAAAACATCAAAACATCAAAATATCAATACATCAAAATTTATTTCCTATAAAGAAACAGACTGTAAACGCACAACTGACCTCTAAGCAAGGTTCACACACACACATACACACACACACACATGCATGAAAACATTTTTTATCATTTGTTTGTCTCAGCCTTGTAGGGTTTAGGTAAACAAATTGACCTTTTAAAGTTGGGTATTTATTCTATTGGTCTCTTTTGCCAAACTGCTAAATTATGGGGGTGTAAACACATTGGCACTAGTTAAGTGGTGATGGGACACACACACACACACACACACACACACACACACACACACACACACAGAGTACTAGGATGAAATCCTACTGAGGACAAAATCCCCCCAAAATCCCCCCTGGGATATTGTTCTTGCTTTACAATAAAAATATCTTAGGAAAGTGAAATTTTATGAAAAATTTCAAATATTTATTAGTTGATATTTTTGTTAAAATTTGTCCAGTGAGATTTTGTCCTTGGGGTATTTGTCCTCGGGAGATTTTGTCCCCGGGATTTTGTCCTCAGTGGATTTTGTCCTGATACCAACACATACATACAATGGGCTTCTTTCAGCTTTCGTCTACCAAATCCAATCACAAAACTTTAGTTGCTCTGAGGCTATAGTAGAAAACACTTGCCCAAGGTGCTACACAGTGGGACTGAACCCAGAACTATGAGGTTGGGAAGCAAACAGCTTACCATGCAGCTATACCTGTACTGTTAGTTTACATTCTCACTAGGAAACGGGACAGCTGGATCATTGTTATTACTAAAACCTTTCCTGGAGAGGAATATACAACCGAAGCTAGATTAGTGGCTAGTGAATTCAGAATTAAAGCTCGGTACATCTAGAAACAGATGATATGGAGAAGGAAGGTACAGAAGCTAAAAAACTACACATTTGAGAATAATCTTAGAAATATGACTGTTAGGAGAAGGATTTAAATACATAGAGAAAAGATGACAACTAGGAATTTCTCTGAAATAACCTGCTTAGGGCTATAAATCCAACATCTGGCTGAGAATTTGGCCCAGCTAAGCTAAAGGTGATGTGTGGGTGGAATGACACCATTAATTGAGTAATAAAGATCTAAGAGGCAGGTTTGAATAACCTGTAAAGAAGGCGATAGTAGGGAGCATTATCAAAAAGCAAGAGGGTCAGCTGGGCAAGGATATACTTGGCTATAGGTGAGGCAGAAGGGAAGAGATTTGTGCATGTCCTGCAATTCAGAGATGTGTAAAGGGTTCAGGATTTTGAGATGCCATTGGAGTGATATATATTCAAAATGATGAAACATACTCAACACCACTGTGAAAGACAAGAAAGTGGCATTATGAGAGGTTATTATGAGAGGCTAGTGAAAATGAAGAAAGCATGGCATAAAGAAGGACTACTGCATGCTGACCCTACTGAAGGTCAGTTTACAGGACTCAATATTCTCTTCAGCCCATCTAACTTATTTCTATGGGAGAAAACTCTTGTATTCCTCTTGTGTTCTAAGGGGCCCTCAATCACATCTTAAGCAGCTGCTCCAAGGCACTGAGCGAGGTACGTCATCACACAGAAACATGATTAAGTCCTGAAGACCATCCTTGAGGCAATCAACTAGGGGATTAGCAAGAGCAAAAATATCAGCACTACAGCCAGAAGTATAGTGTTTGTTAAGGAGGGAGAGAAGTCAATGAAAAGGCTCCAAGGAAATACTTCCCATAGTACAGGACTGGGTGATGGAAGTTGATCAGGAGAAACAGTTGAAATTTTCAGTGCATATGACACAGACTTTGCGGAGACCAGATATCATCTTGGTTTTCTAAGTTAAAAAGCAGCTAGTGCTATTGGAGTTAACTATGTCAAAATCAGGAGTCGATGGAGGAGTGTCACAAGAACGGGTGGAGAACAAAGTGTCTGTCAGTGAAGGTTAGCAGTTGATGGTTAGCAGGTTGTACTCATAAGTAGGAGCTATAGAAAACTCCAGGCATTTCAGAAGCTTATAGAAGAATGATCAAGAACAATGTAGAATTGCAGAGAAAGAATCTAGATGGTTCTTGCTGCAAAGAGGTGACTGGTGGGATCAGCAGAATGCCTCTTCAATACAGATCTAGGTTTTATCAGCCTAGATTGAGTTACCTGGAAGAGGGTATGAGCTGTAAGACCCAAAACATCCAGTAATTCCATGATGCAACACTGACAAAATGTCTAAGTATTGCCCTTATGGAGGCATGTTGAACTGATATACATACATTTATTATAATGGCATGGCATTGGTTATGACAATGAGTCTTGCAGTTGATCTGATCAACAGAACAGCCAGCTTGTGAAATTGATATGCAGGTGGACGAGCATTCCACAGACATGCATAGCCTTCACATAGTTCTGAGGGAAACTTAATCTGACAAGAATGAGACAAAGCTGGCCCCTTTGAATTACAGGTACAACTAATTTTTGCCAGCTGAGTGAACTAAAGCAACATGAAGTAAAGTGTCTTGCTGAAGGAGACAATGTACCACCAGGAATTGAACTTTTGACCAGGAATCATAAGCCAAATATCCCAACCACTAAGCCATGTGTCTACATACATATACATAAGTATATACACACATACGAGGGGATGCTGGAAAGTTCATGAATTTTAAGGTATCACAAAAGGCCTGGTTGGAGGCCCAACCTTCAAAGTTCTTTTACAAAGCTTAGAAAAAATGAAGGACTGCTGCAATAAAAGTGTGTGAATCTGAGAGGGGAACATGTTGAATAAAATCATTATTAACTGATCCTTGGGAGGGTTTGGGGGGGGAGTGATTCAGAGAGAGAGAGAGAGAGAGTGTGTGTGCACATATATTAAGCAAATGCCCTATTTGTTAAACCTTGTCTGTCAGTCTGTATATATATATATATATATATATATATATATATATATATATATATATATATATATACATATCATAATGGATGGTGGCTTTTCTCACGCATAAGGGGTTTAGCTGTATGGCATCTCTTCATACCCCAAAACACTATTTGCCTAAGACCTCTTAAAAAAAGTGGAGTGGGAGGTCTGAAGGCATGCCATAAGGCTAAAACCCTTATGGGTGAAAAACCCAGGGTAACCCCATAAACCAGCCCCCATTATAATATTAACTGCTCAGATTTGTATATTTCTACAGATGGTATATATATATATATATATAAACAGAGAGGGGGAGGGGGAGGGAGGGAGGGAGAGAGAGAGAGTGAGAGAGGCTGACAGACCAGCAGATAAAAACATAAGGTGTTCAGGCTAAATTTGTCAGTTTGCATGAAAGGAAAAGCGAAGGCTCCAGAACTAGGTGCATGTGTTTCACTGAATCCCTGGGAAGATCCTCAAACACCTCCTTGATCTTGGCTACCAAGTCAGGCTTGGTAGTGCAGGTAGAGTGGTTGGTACTTTTCTCAATCACACCCTACATAGTAATCTATGGGATCATAATTAGGGGAATTAAGAGGCTAGAAATCAGAGCTGGCAAAGTCATAGAAATTCTCTGACAACCACTTCTGATTCTTTCTAGATGTATGGCAAGGAGACAAATCCTGCTGCTACCATCTCAACCAGGGTTGGAGCACAGTCTCCAGCAACATCACATAGCCATCTGAATTGAGCTTAAGGCCCTGTTCAAAGATGTAGAGCAGTACAATGTCTTCTCCACTGGACACACAACCAAACACCATCACAGTTTGGGGAGAACTCAGTTTTCAAGATGTGCATGTTATGTCTTACAATCTTTACAATATTCCCAGAGTATTGAGCATCAGTCATGATGTCAGCATTTTGATATCCAGTACAAGCCATCATGATACATTTAACTCTTTTCCAGTACTCAAATGACTTCCAGTCCTCCATATCAGCTAACTATTTCTCAACTACATCTTTAACCTTTATGCTCTTCAATGCCATTGAATGCCCACCAATACATTAAGCTGTTTCTTCAGGAACAGCTTAAGTATGATGATTTAGCCTGAACACCATGTATGGATGGATGGATTGGTAGATAGATGAATAACGTAGATCTGTCATGATCCTCGTGACTCCTGAAGCCAGACTGGCATTACAACCCTCTCCTCTAAACAGGGTGCCGATCTGTTGTGAAGTTAATGCCCTAGCTATTGCTGAAACTAATTAACAGGTGAGTGAATTGAAGCAATAGGAAATGAAGTGTTTTATTCAAGACAGCAACACACCACCTGGTCTGGGAATCAAAACCAGGATCCCATGACTGTGAGTGCAAAACCCCGCTAGTTACAGGCCATATGCCTTCACAGATTGATAGATAGAACAGAAGAAATATTCAGGTTTAGGTTACCTTTTGCCCCACACTGCTTGGAATAAAAGGTTTAAGGGGTTTCAAAGGCTTCCGCTTCTCCTCACCAGTTTTGTGTTTTGATAGGGTAATACCCGATGGTACTTTAAAAGGGTTGACTGTAAAATAGTCCTCTGGATGCATGTTTAACCTAAAAGGTCCATTCTTCATTAACGTCTTGTGATGCTTATATTCTTTCTGAAAGAGAATAAAAATAAATAGATAAATAAAAAGAACAATATTGAGCATCAAACTATAATTAACTAATTTAAATTTATTTTAGATTTCTAATAAATTCTGTTTTGCATAAATAGTAATTATCTAATCATACAATCAACAAATGTATTTTTAGTGTATATTTAGCCCAGCTATTACAGTTAAGTCTACCTAGTCAGTCATTGGTTAGCATTTATCACATGTATATCATTGTTTTGTTTGCAGGTGTGTAGCTTTTGGCAAACACACATACTTTACTGATAGAGTTTGCTCAGTCTCATCATTGACTGGCACAAGATGTATACCAGGTATCTTTTATTGATTACTTGTTTCACTGTGCTTCCCTACAATCATTCTTTCTCTCTCTCTCTCTCTCTCTCTCTCTCTCTCTCTCATTATATTACCAATGTAATAAGGGAGGGTATCATGTTGGAATTATGTGTATTAGATCCTTGCTTAACACCAACATTTTTATATTGCTGACTATCACTCTTTTTTTTGCCATTAAGCCATCACCTGCTATTCAATAGTGACATCCTCTTACCATCACCCATCTTCAATGGTATCCATCACTCTGTCATATTACTTCCTCCTCTATTACTCATTGTTGACAATCATCACTATCTCTCTCCCATAACACTCTTTATCATGTACCTTCTCACCATCACTTCCTCTCATTTCCAGCACTGTGTCTTCTATCACCCAATCTCCCTATTATTACTCTCTTTACTCCTCATTAGATAACTCATGCAGTTTCTATTGAATATCCTTACCAGCAACTATTATGCAGCTGTCTATCACTGTCTCTCTTCCTTTATTCTCTCTCATGTCACCCTCTCACTCCTGTCACTCTGATTCTTCTCCATTACTTTGTCTCCTCCATTTGTCAGGCATGAAACAACACTCTTGTGTTAATGATTGAACAAATTAAAACAGCACAGGTTAGCGACAACTCTTAAGCCTTGCAAGTTTTGGTGTTATGATAAAATGTATCTAGTACACACTGTAGACTGGTTAGCAAAAGAAAAGGAATTAAGCTGTAGAAATCTTGTTCAAAATAGAATATAAGAGGAAGATGTGATTCCAGATCCATCTAAGACAGTAATATCTTCAGTATGAACTGATATAAACAGGAAAAGTTTGCCATAGCTGTGCCAGCATGGAAAAGCCAAATGTAAAATGAAGATGTCAAGGAGGTTGACTTGAGCCACAGCCTACAAGTACAAATTTGCCTTAAGAAAGTCACCTTGTTGAATCATGAATTTCACATTATAGTTTCCATTAAGACAGATTCCTATCTGACTCACAAGTTCCATATAGTTTCTATTAAACCAGACACCTAGCCAACACACATCTTTCATATTATAGCTTCTGTTAAGACAGACTCACAGCCAACTTGTGACTGATGTATTATAGTTTTCATTAGGACAACCTTTTAGCTGACTCAAAACTTTGTAAGTATTATTGTTTCTATTAAGACAGACTCCTAGCCTACTCAAGGTTTACATATTATAGTTTCCATGAAGACAGACTCATAACCAACTCATGACCTACATATTATAGTTTCCATTAACCAAAGTTTTAGTAAGTAAGAAGGTAGACAAATCACAAACCCCTTCAGGTAGATGGCCCTGCATGATCTGTAGAAAAGTTGTAGGTAGAAACTCCATTAGATGTACTCTGTGTAAGCTATGTACACATAAAAGGTGCAGCAATAGCAGAGAAAGGTTAACAGGGAATATAGCTTTTGTGTTTGGAAGATGCACAGGTACAATAAAAACAGAAAATGTACAGAAAACAGACTCCATCAACTGCTAGTGGGAGAAACTAGAGGTAGTAGATAGCTTCCGTTATCTTGGTGACCAAGTCAGTAGCAGAGGTGGATGCTCCAAGAGTGTAGCTGTGAGAATAAGAATAGGCTGGGCAAAATTCAGAGAGCTCTTACCTCTGCTGGCAACAAAGGGCCTCTTCCCTCAAAGTGAAAGGCAGATTGTACAATACATGTGTGCAAACAGCTATGCTACACAACAGTGAAACATGGATTGTGACAGCCGAGGACATGTATGGGCTTGAAAGATATGAAGCTAGTATGCTTCGCTGGATATGCAATGTCAGTGTGCATGTATGACAGAGTGTAAGCATCTTGAGAGAAAAGTTAGGCATAAGCGGCATGAGATGTGGTGTGCAAAAGAAACGATTGCACTCATATGGTCATGTGATGCATATGGATGAGGACAGGTGTGTGAAGAAGTGTTGATCTCTAACTGTGGAGGGAACTTGTGGTAGAGGTATATACAGGAAGACATGGGATGAGGTGGTGAAACATGATCTTTGAATGTTGGGCCTCACGGAGGCAATGACTAGTGACTGAAACCTTTGACAATATGCTGTGCTTGAGCAGATCCATCAAGCCAAGTGAAATTGTAGTCGTGGCTGATGCTGGTGTCACGTAACTGGCACCCATACTGGTGGCACGTAGAAAGCACCTTTCAAATGTTGGGCCTCACAAAAGCAAGGTGCTAGTGGCTTGTGAAAAGCACCTTTTGAGTGTTGAGTCTCACAGAGGCAATGATGAATGACCGAGATCTTTGGCTGTGCTTGAGAAGAAAACCCATCGAGCCAAGTGAAATCACAATCAGAGCAGATTCTAGTGTCATACAAATGGCACCAATGTCAGTGGCATCTAAGAGCACCCATTACACTCTCAGAGTGGTTGGCATCAGGAAGGGCATCCAGCCATAGAAACCATACCAAATCAGACTGGAGCCTGGTGCAACCTTTCAGCTTGCCAGACCTAGTCAAATAGTCCAACCCATGCTAGCATGGGCAATGGATGTTAAATGATGATGATGATGATTAAGACAACTTTCTAGCCAACTCATGACTTACATATTATAGTTTCTATTATGTCAGACTCCAAGCCAACTCATTGCTTACATATCATAAGCAATCTTACTCCATTAAGCTAGACTGCTACCAGATTCATGAAATATGGTTTCTGATTTCTATTAGCAGACTGTATGGTTGTTGGATATTAAAGTTCAGAGAGGGGTACAACAGATCAACAAATGGTTCACTACTTTCAATTTACTTACATTAACTTCATGCCAAAGTGAACTTTATTTATAGAACTCAACATATATTGGCATCTACCTTTAGTTTTAGACATTTTTTTATGGATGTTTCTTCAGTTATTTCATTGCTAAAAATTTTAAACCATAGACCAACCAGTTCACATTGAATTTAATGACCTTGTTTGTCCTTTATCTTTTACTTGCTTCAGTCATTATACTGCAGCCACGAGAAAGCACCACCTTGAAGGGTTTAGATGAACAAATCAATCCCAATACTTATTTTTTAAAAACCAGGTACTTATTCTTATGGTCTATTTTCGCTGAAGTTATGGAGACACAAACAAACCAGCACCAGTTGTTAAGCAGTGATAGGGTCAAACACAAACATAAAGACATGCACACATGAATACACACAGACACACACACACGGGTATGTATATATACATTATTTTTAACGCATGTGCCTGTTAGTTTACCATATAAGTGTCTGTATGTACTCATGTGAACTTCATTACGTATATCTGTTAGTCTGGAAGTGAGCGTTTATGAGTATATATGTGTATGTTTATGGGTATATATGTATATATTTACATCTATGTGTACCTCTGTACAGTGGTGAATTGGCCAGGTTGCCAGCTTGCCCGATGGCAAGTGGACCCCTGCACCATTAGAATTCATATATGAGAGCCCATGTTAGTATCTAAGGAGCCCATCCCCTTAAATTTGAGAATTTTTTATTCACTCCTGGAAGAATGCATCATGTCAGCTTGGCTGTGTTTATAGACAGTGAAAAGAATACTTTTAACAAAAAAAAAAAAAAGAAACATTAAATGATAGCACTGTAGTTGGGAAGGGCTGATGCCCCCTCTGTTGTGGCAAGACCCCTGCTTCTGTCTCTCTGTCATACTCTAACCTTTCATCCTCTGATATAAGTTCCCCTCCCCAAATGCCCTGCCTCTCTCATAATTCCTTGTCCTGTGAGTTACTTGGTTATTCTGCCAGTGCTGGTGCCACATTAAAAGCAGCCAGCCCACATTGTAATGTGGTTGGCATTTGGAAGGGCATCCAGCTGTAAAAATCAGGCCAAAACTAACTTTGCCTGTGCTAGTGTCACATAAAGTGCACTGAATCCTCTCTGTGGAGTGGTTGGTGTTAGAAAGGATATCCAAGCATAAAATCCCTGCCAAAACAGCCACAGAAGCCAAAGGTAGGTTTTCTACCTTGCCAGCTCCTGTTAGCCATCCTACCCATGGAAGATAGATGTCAAACAATGATGATGATGATATATATAGTTTTATTTCAAGATTTCTTACTAATAGAGAAAGAGCCAGTTTCTAACCTAGATCCAAGGCTCCTTCATTGGAATTTCAACATCAACAACAAAGTATATTCGTATGCGTGTATGTATACATGCAGTTTTGTATGCTTTGTTTTATGTATATCTTCTCATGCATATATTTGCATATCTAGACATGTGCATATATACTTAAGTGATAAACTTCAAGAAAGTTTTGCAGATTTTAACAGTTCAAACGAGGGATTGGATCTATAGTCTTCGAATCAACTTTCTCCTTTCTGGTTTTGGGAAGCCTAATTTCTCAAAATTGGTATTTAGGCAGTGTGTTACATATCCCGGTGCTCCAATAATTACAGGTATAAACCTGAGCTCGTAAACTGAACTCGATAGAATAACTGCAGATTTCTCAATAGTTCAACATAGGTATTCTCTTTTGCACTGATCTTCAGATGTATGTATGTATGTATGTATGTATGTATGTATATATGTATGTATGTATGTATGTATGTATGTATGTATGTATGTATGTATGTGTGTGTGTGTGCATGTGTGTGTGTGTGTGTGCGTGTGTGTGTGTGTGCGTGTGTGTGTGTGCGTGTGTGTGTGTGTATATATGTATGTATGTGTGTGTATGTATGTATGTATGTATGTATGTGTGTATGTATGTATGTATGTATGTATGTATGTGTGTGTATGTATGTATGTGTGTATGTGTGTATGTGTGTATGTATGTATGTATGTGTATGTATGTATGTATGTATGTGTGTATGTGTGTATTTATGTGTGTGTGTATGTGTGTGTATGTGTGTATGTGTGTGTGTGTATGCATGTGTGCATGCATGCATCCATGTATGTATGTATGCATGCATGCATTATGTATGCATGTAATGCATGCGTGCATGTATGTATGCATTCATACATGCTTGCATGTATGTATGTAGGATAGGCTTCTTTCAATTTCCACCTACCAAATTCACTCACAGGGTTTTTGTTGGCTCAGAACTATAGTAGAAGACACTTGCCTAGAGTCCCACACAAGAGATGGATGAGGAATGGGGCTTTCTGTGAAAAAAACAAACAAACAGAAGATGAGACTAAAAATTAATCTTCTTTGTTATTCTCTTTTTTGGTTAGAAAAGTTTTGAGTGTAAACCTGCTCTAAACAGGAATGTTCAACTGTTTATTTGTGTAGTATAACCAGATCACTTCAAATACTAACCATATAGTCAGCTTTACATTCTGAGATAGGATCAGACAAATACTTTGGATAAGGATTGAGTGTAACCTCAGCATAGCTAAAAAAGAGAAAATATATCATATACATTATATATGTAAACTGACAACACACACACACACACACACACACACACACACACACACACATTTAAGCAAGATCATATATAAATAAAATAAAAGAAATCACACACTGAATATGCAAAGAGCAGCTTGCACTTCCCCCCCACACCCCCACCTTAACTCTAACTCTCCCCTGATATAAATATTCCCAGCACTCTTCTATATCACCCTTGGCCTGAACAGCCACTCTCAGACACCGGCAACCTGCACACTCATCTGGATGAAGAGGCTCAATCACTGGCTATAGATCTGCTACTTGAATACAAGTTAATGCTGACAATATACATAGAGTTATTTCTATCATACTCACCTGATGAAATGCATCTGCCAGGATGGCTGAATAGTAGTAATTAACACACATTGTTGTTTGTAATATGTCCAGTGATGAACTGCTGGTTGTGATGCATCAAAACAATTGTATTGGTCTGTAATAAAGCACGATCAACCCATTTTCTCTTTATAAACTCTATGAATATTTACAGATTTCCACATGTACATCCAGTGAAAGGCTATCTCCATAAAACTGGAAAATACAGAAATCCAGGACACGTCCAATTCCAAGCTCACTGGATAACTGGTCTGGTATTGTATTGGATTGTCAGATAAGTTTCTTTGTTTTTTTTTCTATTTATTTTAATCCTTTCAAATGTTATTTAAATTATCATGAAAAATATTTTAACATAGTGTTTTATGATCTTTTTTTAGCAGCTCCATTTTCCCCCCTAAAACTTTTGGTTATCATTTTTGAAATTTGAATAAATTTTACTTTATTTCAGAAATATGATCTGGGATATGAATAAGGATAAAAAAAAACAAGAAATTGAATGCATTTATCTGGCAATCCAGTGTATCTAAATTTGTAGAACTATGCAAGCCATTCAAACGCAGATTAATAATTAAATTAATATTTTCATTGTAGTATTTTCTTTTTCTTTTTAGTGCCATTCTTCCTCTAGAACTTTTATTTATCATTTTTGATATTTGAATAAGTTTTACCTTATTGCAAAAATATAATGATAGGGTGTAAAAAGAAAACTATTTTCTGTACAGTATAGTACAAATTATTGATCAAATAAATTCAGAGGAATACTCCCTACTACCAACATACACAATCCCACACCATTAAGAAAAGCAATAACCCTGAAACAAATCTCAGTTGAACAATCAATCATTCATTTAATTTTTAAAATGTTTATAACTCACCCATAACCAGTGCCTTTTTTTGGTGGATTCGTGAAAATATTTCTTAAAGATGGTTTGAAGGGTGGTGCAGGCTTTGGTGTTGGACTCAGAGCAGGAACTGGACCACCAATTGTTCCATAGTAAGAACCAACTCCACAACTGAAGCAAATAATATATGATAATAATAAACATCTGATAAATTACAAAAACTGATCTAAGGGAAATTACTCTAGACAGCCACTATCGATTTCGAAAATTCACGTTTGTAGTAATAGAATTATTTCCCTTGGTTCTGGGTTCAGTACTACGATGTGACACCTTCCGCAAGCGTCTTCTACCATAACCTCGGCCTGACCACAACTTTATGAGAGGATCTGATAAATAGATACTGAAAGAAGCCTGTCACTCACTCACTCACATACATACATACATACATACATACATACATACATACATACATACATACATACATACATACATACATACATACATACATACATACATACATACATACATACATACATACATACATACATACATACATACATACATGTGTGTGTGTGTATAAAGAAGCAGTTGTGATCGATAAGAAAGGTGGTAGTAGTACCAATAATTGTCGGCGCCCTGGGAACAGTGAGTAAAAATCTTGAGATATACATGGAACAAATAGGGGTTGTAATAAGGGTGGAGCACTTGCAGAAAACAGCTCTGCTTGGAACCACTCAAATACTCTGGAAGGTCCTCGAAAAATAAGAGGTGTAGTACATCTCCAGCGTTAGAAGCTGTGCAAAGGCAATGATGATGATGATGATGATGATGATGATGATATCAAAAAAATTCCTCAGGAATAAGAACCCATGATTGGGTTCAAAATTCTGCCAGGATACCTGATGAAGGCTGAAGAGTAAATCAGCTGAAACATTGTGGTAACAACGAAGAAGATGAGGACACATATCCGTCCAATGTAAATAATGTAAATAATGTACAGAATTCCTCATCTCAAAAATAAAAAAACAGTATTCTATAACCGTGTATGGTCAAAGGATGGAAGTTGTAACTAAATTTATTTATTGAAGAAGTACTTTGAGCACTGCTGGTTTTGATGAAATTTTATGTAGTATCAGCAAAGCTAGTAGTGCTTTTGGTAGGCTTGACAAGTGTCTCTGGTCATACCATAGAATATCTTTCCAAAGTTAGGATTTATAGCACATGTGTCCTGCCATCATTGTGTTATCTGGAAGGGAGAAATGGGTTGTTTATCATAGGTATTTAAGGCATTTGGAACAATATTATCAATATTGTCTTAAGAAAATTTTTGGGATTAATTGGAAAATGGCCATCAGTGATGTGGAGGTATTTTAGAGAAGTGGTTGTTGGAGTGTAGAATCAATGATTCTACAAAGTCGTTTGAGGTGGGGTGGACATCTGGTAAGAATGAATGGTGAAAGACTTCCCAGGAACTTTTGTATGGTTAGCTGGAAGATGGTAGAAGACCAGCATGTAAACCCAAAATGAAGTTCAAGGACTGCCTCAGAATTATTCTGACACAGACAGGTGTTTCAGTTGTTGATTGGGAAAGCGAAGGACAAGACTAAAATGGACAGTGGAAAAGAATGCACAATGGTTGTTTGAATATTGAAAGAGGGAGAATGAAGCACAAGAAGATTAAGAGAAGTCTTAGAAAGAATGAACCTGTGGAAAATGAGGGAGTGTTGCTTTTTATGTGTTTAATTTGTGGGAGGAAATGCTTGAGTTGTGCAGACCTGATCAGCCATCAGAGAACTCACAGGAGTCAACCCATTGTAAATTGTGATATGGCTATAGTACACAACAGAGCATGTGCAACCCTGTGGAAAGGTGTGCCTTTCAGATATGTGTGTTTAACTCTGAAAGGCTCTGAAATGATGCATCCTCAAGAAAAACAAATTTGAATTTCAAAATCTGCATCCCAAAGAGAATGTTGTCTGTAAATAATAATATAAAAATATAAATTTCAATGAGAAATAATTTGACTTTTAGATCTGCAAATCTCACACTATCTATCTATCACCATCAATCCATATCTCTTTATATATTCATCACACACTTTGTCACTCTCTCTCTCTCCCCATATATGTGCATTATCCTTCACACATTGCTTTCAATTTGTTTAAAACTTCATCTACTAATGTTTACTTTTATTCTATGACAGCTATCATGTACAAATCCTGTTTTCTGATTGGGTAAAAATGATCAAACGTTAAACCTTTGTAATATTTTTCTAAAATTTTTCTGCAGTAAATAAATCACATACTTGGATTCAGTATGAAAATGTACATCAATATACGAAAATTTGAGAATTTCCAATTAATTTTAAAATTTCTAAATCTGCAGCAGCAACAGAAAAGATCTCTCTCTTTCCATTTTTCCGTCTCTTTCATTTTCTCATGATATATTTTCTCATTCTCTATAACGCATATCATTCATGCTTAGTGCATGTGTTTGTTAGTGTGTGTGTGTGTAAGGAATTTCATTAGAGTGACACTGATTTTAAAAAGGTATGTAAAAGATAATTTATTTTAATAGCATATAGTATATGTTTTTCTTACACACACGCACACACACACACTCACCTGGTGCAGTTTGTGGGGAGGTTTAAAAATTTAATTACAAATTTTGTTTTGTTGTTGATTATATCCCAGTAATGGACCATTGCATCATCATTCCATAAAATGTGTTTATGTGGAGAAAAATATTGAAAAACATCAGCATATGTCAGGGTGACAAAAAAAAAATTAGGAAGATATCAAGTGGTCATGAGATCTGCTAGAAACAGCTACATCTCCCTTAAACCTCTCAACTTTACATCTGAAAATTATTTTGATATTGTATGGTTATCTGGTGGGTGATGTGGAAACTGGGGATTGATGAGTGCTTAACAAGAACTGAACAGGCCTTGTAAAGGGATGTTGTCAGTAAAGTAAGGGCTGGCAATGAGTATAGCGAAGAAATCCGGGTAGATGTAGGGGTTCACCAAGGATCAGCCCCCAGCCCCCTCCTATTCATCATAGTCCTCCAGACAATAACAGAGGAATTCAAGACAGGCTGCTCCTAGGATCTCCTCTCTGCTGATGACCTTGCTCTCATAGCAGAACCACTACCAGAACTAGAGAAGAAATTTCAGGTGTGGAAGTAAGGTTTAGAATTGAAGAGCCTTAGAGTCAATGTTGCAAAAAACAAAGTC
This sequence comes from Octopus sinensis, assembly GCF_006345805.1. Lineage (NCBI taxonomy): Eukaryota > Metazoa > Mollusca > Cephalopoda > Octopoda > Octopodidae > Octopus > Octopus sinensis. The sequence continues at coordinate 31,063,597 of NC_043020.1, forward strand.
CTAGTAAGGCAAACACATCACAAACCCCTTCAGGTAGACAGCCCTGCTCGATCTGTAGAAAAGGTGTAGGTAGAAACTCCTAAGATGTACCCAGTATAAGCTATGGACACATAAGAAGTGCAACAACATCAAAGGAAGGTTAACTGGGAAGATAGCTTTTGTGTGTGGCAGATGCACAGGGGCAATAAACACCACAGATGCTCAGAAAACTGGCTGCATCACATGCCAGTGAGAGAAACTAGTAGTAGTTGATAGCTTCCACTACCTAGGTGACCAAGTCTGTAGTGGGTGGGGGGATGCTCAGAGAGCATTGCCACTAGAATAAGAATAGCCTGGACAAAGTTCAGAGAGCCCTTACCTCTACTGGTGACAAAGGGCCCCTTGCTCAGAGTGAAAGGTAGACTGTACAATGCATGTGTGCAAACTGCCATGCTACATAGCAGTGAAACATGGGCTGTGACTGTTGAAGACATGCATAGTCTCGAAAGAAATGAAGCTAGTATGATCCACTGGATGTGTAATGTCAGTATGCACACATGACAGAGTGTAAGCACCCTGAGAGAAATGTTGGACACAAGAAGCATCAGAAGTGGTGTGCATGAGAGACGTCTGCATTTGTATGGTCATGTGATGCATTGTGATGAAGAGAGGTGTGTGAAGTGTTGATCTCTAACAGTGGAAGGAACCTGTGGAAGAGGGAGACCCAGGAAAATGAAATGGTGAAGCATGACCTTCAAGTGTTGGGCCTCACAGAGGCAATGACAAAAGACTGAGACCTCTGGTGATATGCTGTGATTGAGAAGACCTGGCAAGTAAAGTGACATCACAGCCATAGCCTACACCAGTGTCACATAACCAGCCCATTTAAAAAGTACCTTTGAATCATCAGGCGACATTCCATGCTTGAGGAGACCTATTGAGTCAAGTAAATGCAAATCAAATCAAATCACAATCAAATGGAAATTGTAATTGTGGCCATTATCACTGCTGGTGGCATGCGATAAGAACCATTCATTCATGCGTGGGACACTGCCAGATCTGCCTGACTAGTTCCCTGTGCCAGTGGCACATAAAAAGCACCATCCGTATGTGGTCGATGCCAGCCCCCACCCCATCCCGTCCTGACTTGCTCCTGTGCTGGTGGCACATAAAAAGCACCATCCTAATATGGCTGATGCAAGTGCCACCTGACTGGCTCCCATGCCGGTGGCATGTAAAAAGCACCTGCTACACTCTCAGAGTAGTTGGCATTAGGAAGGGCATCCAGCTGTAGAAACATTGCCAGATCAGACTGGAGCCTGGTGTGGCCTCCTGGCTTGCAAGTTTCCAGTAAAACCGTCCAACTCATGCCAGCATGGAAAACAAACATTAAACGATGATGATGACGATGTTATTTAAATATCCTAGAAACCATGTTAAAGATATAGAATAAGATATTTTCAAATTATGGAAATGTAGCACTGGTGGTGCATATAGAAGTTGTAAGAAGCTTGTGATGAACCAACTATGCTACATGTTAATGTTAATCACACAGGTTTTTGAAAGAACAGAGTAACAAAAATGCAAATGTCATCAACTCACTGAAGCAGCGGTAAGTATGCGATATCATTCACAGACACAAATATACATTGTCATCATCATCATCATCATTATCATCATCATATGTTTGCTTTCCATGCTGGCATGGCTTGGATGATTCAACAGAATCCTATGCTGGAGGACCATATCTAGTTTGAACATCTCAGTTTTAGCTTGGTTTTTATTGCTGGATGTCCTTCCTAACACTAACCACTTTACAGAATGTATTAGGTATATTTGTGCATGACACCAGCACTAGAGAAGTTGCCTTACTCTTGACAAGACAAAAGAGTCTTCTCAAACCCTGCATTGTCTCTCCTCAATAACCTAGTAACTTTACAGAGTATACAGGGTACCTTTTCATAGCTTTAGTACTATTGAGGTGACCTTATAAACCACAATGCAAAAGAGACTCCACCACTGAAAGAGAGGAGAGACTTTAGATGAGGTGTCGGGAGAAGCTACAGTATGCTGGGTAATACAGATTTATTGCTGTGAAAGGATAGCATTAGAGAAAATAGCAATATGATGAGAGGAGCAAACTTTTTGTTGTGATATGGAGAGATTAACAGAGAATGCAGGCAAGGAGGAGGAAGAAGTAAAGCACATTCTCAAAGTAACACAAATAAAATATTACTCACGATGTTTTAAATCCACTACTTGGAATGAATTCCTTTCCCAGATTTTTCTTAGACTCTTTCTGTCTGTATTGGCGTGCCAACCTTACTGGATCACAATAAGCTTCCCCATCCATGACACGGGAAAATGTTTCCGTGAAATAACCAGCTTGTGTAGCAGATATTTTTTTCTCACCAGGAACATAAAAATTTTTACCTTTTATGCGTGGACCTTTGAAACAGAAGTAGGATAAAGACAATAATAATAATAATAATGATGGTGATTTCAAATTTTGGCACAGGGTTAGCAGTTATGTGGGGAGAAGATTAGTCATTTGCATTGACCCCAGTTCTCAAATGGTACTTATTTTTATCAACACTGAAAGAAGTGACGCAAACTCAGAATGAGAAGAGTTGGAAGAAATATTGCTAAGCATTTTGTCTGACACACTTACAATTCTGCCAGCTCTCCACCTAAATAATGATAATAATAATAATCCTTTCTTCTGTAGGAAAAAGGCCTGAAAATTTTATGGGAGGGGGGGCTAGTTGGTTTCATTGACCCCAGTGCTTAACTAGTACTTCCTTTAGCAACTCCAAAGAAGAAATACCATTAAACATTTTGTGTGGCATGCTAACAATTCTACCAGTTCACCACTAATTAATATTAATATAACAACAACAACAATAATAATAATGTTACTGTTGTGTTGAAGAAGAAACATGCTTAGGTACAAGGTAGGAAGAGGCTTCATAAGATGAAAGATCTTTGTTGTGAATGAGAAAAACAGTTTGGGATGGTACATCAAACAGCAGATTGAACCCTTGCTTGTTGCATGTTTGAAATAGCAACATGATACCCACCAAAAAATGTGACACATTCAAAGACATTTAAGAAACAAGATGAAGAACAAAAATTAAATAATTGGAAAATGAAAACAATGCATGGGTAATACTTCAGATAAATTTAAGGTCATTGGCAAGACCAACACTTGGAGGTGGCTAAGGAAAAGTGATCTGAAAGGATGCACTGAGGCATTGATATGCAACATTCAGGAAGAAGCTCTGAGAACTAATTATACCAAGCTCGAAATAGATAAGAGCAGTGAATTTCCCCTTTGTAGGATGTTTGACAACAAAAACGAAACAATACCACATGTTGTGAGTAGGTGTAGCAAATTGGCCCCAAAAGAATACAAAACGTGGCATAATAACATGGCTAAGTTTGTTCACTGGAGATTGTGTGTAAAATATAGTCTTGGAAAAACATGGAAATGGTGTAAACATGAGCCAAAAGACATCTCTAAGAATACTGAATATAATATCTTGTGTGATTTTACAATCCACTGTAACTCTCTAATAGATGCTCAAAGATCAGACATTGCTGTAGTGAATAAAAGGGAAAAGAAAACTAAGATTATAGATATTGTCATACCAAGGGATGCACACGAGCTAGAAAAGGGTGAAAAAATGCAAGTTACTAAAAGATAAAATTACAAGACAATGGGCAATGAAGAGAATAACTATCATGATGTAGTCACAGGGGTACTAAGAGCACTAACAATGAAGTCTGAGAAATATGTCAGAGAAATTGGAATTGACATGAAGGTAGAGCATGCTCAAAAACTGCTCTACTCGGGACAGTGAAGATTTTGAGATTGCTATTTGGGAGTTCTATAAAAAATACCTTCCTTCAGATGTGCCACCACAGCAACAAGTGCCTGAAAATGTAAACATATGGACTGCAATGCCTCTATACAAAAACTGCAAACCTGTGAATGAAATTTTGATAACATTAATCACATATGCATTCATTCATATCTATACAAATACTTTATATATATGCACATTACTGTTTGTTCTTGGTCTCTCACTTATCCATCAATAATAATTATAAATACGTAAGAAACTTCAGCACATATCCATGGGCAGTATTCAGTCAAAAAGTAAATGCTGTGAAGCAGATCTGTCTCTCCATGTCACTGCCCAAACGAATAACAAAATAAAAAAAAAGTAGAACGATGGGCAGATACTGTGAAATGGTCTATTATTTACACACACTGCTATGCAACACTTCTCCAAAAACATACAGGCATAAACTCATACTGTAAATACCCAATAAATTAAACAAAGCCCACAACGTGTACCATAGAAGTCTGATAACCAACAGAAGAACAGAACCTGCACTGCACAAACAACACACAATACAAAAACTAATACAACAAAAGACTAAAACCAAACCCCATAACAAAACATTCTGATGCAATATTTTTCAAAAGGATAAAATAAAATTCAGCACACACCTCACCAGCACAAAAGGGCAGCAAATGATGCAATAGAACGTTATTTGAAACTCAAATGTCAAAAAATAATAGTGGTAATGATGATGGTGACAAATGTTACCTTACCTCAGTTTATGAGAGATGAGTGTTTGTCAAGAAACTCTGGTTGTAACAGCGAAAATGAAGTTGGACCTTTAAGGAAAGGCCTCTCCCTTTGCAGTGGTTCAATAAAGATGCAGACTGACTACAGCTGATATCCTAATACAATATTAGCAGATAATAAAGCAAGGAGGACAAAGTAGACTAGTGAAGAAAACAGGATAGTGATGCAATACTACATAGAAAGTGAATTAGAATGAAAGGGATATAGAAAATGGATGTAAACACTTTGAGTAGAGAAGGCTATGTTTAAAGTGATTGAGCAGAGACTAGTAGATCAAGATAAGGCTATTAATAGAAGCGAGTGGATGTCAGAATTGGAGGTGGAGGATATCACAAGAGAACTGGGAAAGAAAGACCAGGCAGTAGGAAAGACAAACAACATAAGAGGTACAATTCAAACCAAAGAAGAACCAAAAGAAAAAAAATAATAATAGCACTACCAACAAGGAAGAGACAACTGGCACTAGAGATTTAAGTGATTTAAGTGAGAAAGACCAGAAGATTTTAGAAGAATTGCAAGAAGCAATGAGTAAGAAAATGATTACTAGTATTAAAAGGCACCAACAGAAGGAAGCTGTAAGAAATGACCAGAAAAATAGATTCTGTTATCAGTAAGATAGATACTAAAAATATAGGAGAGACTAACTTACTGATCTATGTAAGAGGGCTAATAGTTACTAGTAGATTAGACATTCCACAAGGAAAGATTAGAAAAGAGCAAATGTGGAAAAGGAGATTACAAAAAGTGAAGACTTAAAGACAAGATCTGGGTTAAATAAAAGCCTCGAAACTGAACAAGTTAGGAAACACGAGATTTAAATCTTCTCTTGAGAAAAAATACTTAGTCAAAGAGAAAGGATTTGGGACAGTCATAGAAGAGTTGAAGCAGCATATCATAGCAATTGTAGGTAAGCTTTCCTGATATCGGAAAAGAATAGATCAGTATCAACAGAACAGATTATTTGAGACAGAACAAAGGAGATTTTATAACCAAATAAATAGTGAAAAAGAAAGTACTGAAGATGAGAAATCTAATGCAGAAGAAGCTAGAAAGTTCTGGAGTTATATTTGGGACAAGCCAGTCAATCATAATGGAGATGCAGTACAGTTAAAGAAAGCGAGGGAAGAACTAGTGAGTGAGAAGTAACCAGATCTAAAACTAACTAGTGTATTAATGTGTAAAGTGTTAGAAAAAATGCCGAATTGGAAGGTCCAGGACTAGATTTAGTTCAAGGGGACTGGCTAAAGAAATTTAGTAGCTTACAAGGGAAACTGAGGGAACAGATTCAGGATTACTTTAATGGAAGAATAATACCAGATTGGATGATTAGAGGGAGAACAGTACTTCTTATGACAGACAAAATCAAGGGTAATACAGCTAACAATTATAGACCAATCACTTGCTTGCCAGAAATACTTTCAGAAAGCATTTACAAGCACCTTGATAGCCAGAATTTACTGCCAGAAGAACAAAAAGATTGCAGGAAGAAGGCTAGAGATATCCACCCACTTGTTTTTCATCTGTGAATTTTTTTATTATTTTATCTAAAATAGTTATTTGTAAGTCTGTCATTGAGGTAAGTGTTGATATTGTGGATGATGTCTCCTTTAGAATTCTTTCTGATTCCATTGATTCTGTTTGTTGTTTTCTGGACATGTTGGTGTATACATATGAAGCAGGGCCGTCTCCTAGAAAGGACTTATAATTTGTCTATTTTCCAACTTACTAGGAATTTGGTTTTTACTAAATTATCTCTAAGACCCTTAGATTCTAGGCCTTGCTTCCACACTTGAAATTTCTTCCCTGGGTTAGGTAATGATTCAGTTATAAGAACAATGTCATCAGCATAGAGGAGCTCCCAGAGGTAGCTAGTCTTGAGTTCCTCTGTAATGGCCAGGAGGATTATGAAAAACAGGAGAAGGCTAAGCACCGATCCTTGATAAACTCCTACCTGTACACTGAACTCGTTAGTATATTCTTTGCCAACATTCACCTTACTGGCAGCATCCTTGTACATTGCTTGTATAGCTCTCACTAACCACCCATCTATCCCTAGCTTCCACATTGATTACTAGATAAAGGAGTAACAGAGCCTGTCAACAAAAGTCAAGTACAGTAGTTTATTTTTGGCTAAATACTTCCCCTGAAGTTGCCTTACCAGGAATATAGCATCAGTTGTATTTCTCTCAGGCACAAAACCAAACTGCAACTCACTTTACAATTGATAACTGTAACTGTACTGAAATGACTGAATATGACCTTTAAATACCTTCTGATATATATATATGCATATTATTTTTATCTTTTACTTATTTCAGTCATTGAACTGCAGCCATGGTGGGTTACTGTTGCAGAATATGTAGTGAGTGGACACAGAAGTTGGGTGTTAGGAGGACATGTTGTGGATCAGGAATTCAACAGGGACAGATAGGTGCTTCAGGGTGATGAGGGAGAGCAGGAGATTGAGGAAAAAGGAAAACAGTGAGTGGTGGGGGAATGGAGAGGGAGTTAGGAAGATGGGTTATGAGAAAGAGGTGTCCGTGACAGATTGTGTATAGTGGCATGGATATAAAACAACATGTCATTATGACCTTGATTTAACTTAGCTGGGCAGGTCTTCTCAAGTATAGTAAATCATCAATCATATTTGTCTTTTGTCATCTCCTATGTAAGGTACAACATCTGAAGATCCTTTTTCACCACTTTGTCCCACATCTTCCTCTTCCACAGGTTACCTTCACATTTAGAAGTTGGCACTTCTTTATGCAGTTGTCTTTATCCATATGAATTGCATAACCACACCAACACAGTCTTCTCTCTTGTACACTGACATTGTATGTCTAGTGAAGTAGGATGGCTTCACAAAGTAAGCACATGTTTATAAATATAAAATAATGCATTCTGCACTTTCCTCATCATCCAATAATTCTCTATTTTTAAACATCTTCCAAGAAATGTTGCCATCTCTGTCTTACATACTGTTTAGCTAAATTAACAGGACAAGAAATATTGATATGAAATAACCCCCAAAATGTAACATAATCTAATTAGAAGGAGAAATATATTTTGTTGTCAAACTACAGCATCAGCAGCAACAACAACAACTATAACAAGACTGCTGCTGTAATTGTTACTGTTGTTAAATAGTTATAATTTGTTCTGCTCCAGCAGGTTTGCTGGCGCCATATGCAACTAATAGACCAAATTCATGACAGTATTTCCATCAATTTCACATATCACAAGTAATCAGTTGAGTATTTTGACCACCTGCACTGCCAATACTTTACAATATTTATCATCATCATTATCATCATTTAACGTCTGCCTTCCATGCTGGAATGGGTTGGACAGTTTGACAGGAGCCAGCCAGGCAGAAGACTGCATAGTTTTTATGGCATAGTTTTTATGGCTGGATGCCCTTCCTAACACCAATCACTCTGCAGAGTGGACTGAGTGCTTTTTATGTGGGACCAGCACAGACGAGGTCAGTCGTGGCATGGTTTTTACCACTGGATGCCCTTCCAAATGCCAACCACTTCACATTGTATTCTGAATGGTTTTTATGTGGCACCAGCACTGGCAAGACAAGGAACCTTGGAGGAAATGATCTTGTGTCAGATGATGAAAGGTTAGAGTGGAACAGAGAGATAAAAACAGATGTCTTGCTGTAGAGCTCTCTCTCTCTTTGTATATATATATATATTAGAAGGTTTAGAGATGATGTTCAGGTATTATATATTAGAAGAAATAAGGTACTCAGAAATCTAGATGGTATTATATTTACAGATATTTATTAATATGTCACATGTTTTTATAAATCATATATTAGCGCTTGCATCCACTCTAGTAGAGTCTTCAGATTGAACTTTTTCAGAAAATTTGTCTCTTTTTATAGAATTATTGAGTGTGTAGGGGTGGAGAGAGATATAAGATAGTACAAGAGGGTGAAGAATGGAGAGAAAGTGAGAGAGTACATGTGTGCGTGTGCGCGTGTGCTTTTGTATCTGAAGGAAGTGTCAATGGAAAAGAGAAGGAAAGGAAGAAGGAAGAGAGAAAGAAGAAAACTATGTACTTGTGAGCGCGCGCATGTAAGCTAATTAAGTGGAAGGTTGTTATAGAGACCCCTAATTCAATTCTTGCTATTATGAATCGGAAGTCCCTTGATGCAAAAGCATTTCCAAAGGACTGGATTTTACTACGTTCATTGGAGAAGACGATTACCGTTTCCATTCCTCTAATTAGCACACATACGCACGTACATACACATCTAGCAACAGACTCTCGGACATGGATTTCTGACGATTGCCATCTAAGTTATAGGATCCGCTCTTGACCACCCCCCATCAAATCCTGCCATTAGATCCCAGGATGACTGGACGATATAGGATAGTTGAATGTCATTTCTGTTAATGACCTGACTCAAAGCAATTACATTCTAAGAGACATTTATGTCATATCGAATGACACGAATTCAACGATCCAATTCCTGACGTCTGTAAGACTGATTCACAATTCTTCCGAGTGTTGTAATCAGCCTATGTTCCTTTCGACGTGGCATCGAGTACCCGAAGGAAGAATGTGGAGGTGTTCTATTTTTCATCGATATCGGAGCATTAGACAGGATTCGTTTTTCTGGGTGCTCGTCTACTGTTGACTCTCCTGTTAGAGTTGATGTATTACTGAGCCGAGATAGATTGCAAACAGTGTGTTGGAATAAGGCAAGTTGGAATTGCATCGGAAGCAATTGTTAACTGGTACAATTACTTTCACGATGTTTGTGCTATATGGAGGATTGACAATTCTGTGCAACCTGGAGGGTACGATGCTGTTGTGGAAATTGATGAATCCAAGTTCATGCACAAGAAGTATTATCGTGATCATTATCGGCAAGGCCGCTCGGTTCTTGGAATGATCGAACGCAGTAGTCTGAAATGTGTTTTAGTTCCTTCCAAGACATGCGCAAGCATATACAGACACACAGACACAGACACAGACACACACACACACACACACACACACATACACACTAATACACACATGTACACCCACTATCTTTCATATACACGTACATTTCATATACATATACATACATCATTCACTTTCTCCTCTGACTTCAAAGTGAATGTCGCCTTCCACACTTCATGAAAACAAAAGTAAAAAATAAAAGATTTTTATGGAAATTAACGAACAGTCTAACTGTTCTATAACAGTCATGCTGCTATAGGTAGAAGAAAAATCAAAAACATTCTACAAAAATTGGATTCTACCATTACAATATTGCGTACATCAGATTTGTATCACTTTTATTTTATTTCAAAGGAAACAATTCTTTCACTTCTCCGGTCGAGTTTCCGACAAAAGCCAATCTTCGCAGATTTCAGTAGTTTCACTTTCTGACGTATAAAACGAAACATTGCTCAAGATTGTATAAGTAATTATTCTCCCTCTGTCTCCCACTTGGTAAATTCTGCTGATTAAAATCACACACACACACACACACACACACAACACACACACACACACACACACACATACATACATACATACATATATATATATATATATATATATATATATATATACATCATGGGTCAGGCTACATCGGACATCCCAAACATACATATTGGAGACCAGACACTACATGAGGTGGAGAAGTTTACCTATCTTGGCTCCACCATCACCTACAACCTATCCCTTGATGCCGAGCTGAATATACGCATTGGCAAGGCAGCTGCTGTGATGGCCCAACTCTCCAAACGGGCATGGGACAATAATAGGCTGACCAAGACCACAGAAATGAAGATTTACCAGGCATGTGTACTTAGCACTCTACTGTATGGAAGTGAGACTTGGACACCATACACACGCCAAAAGCGTCGCCTAAATATCTTTCACCTGCGCTGCCTCCGGAAAATCCTTCGCATCAAATGGCAGAATCATGTCCCCAACAAAGATGTCCTCAAGCAAGCCGGAATACCAAGCATGTTTGCACTCCTCACACAAAGACATATGAGATGGCTTGGACATGTTAGCTGTATGAAAGATGGCAGAATCCCCAAGGACATACTCTACGGAGAGCTTGCTACGGGCATTACGTCTGTGGGAAGACCGTACTTACGATACAAGGATGTTTGCAAAAGGGACATGAAGCCCTGCAACTGGGAAACAATTGCCAGCAACCGTGGAGATTGGCGACGTACCGTAAAAGAGGGAACACAAAGGAGTGACAGAGGGAGAGAGGAGAAATGGAAAGACAAGAAAAGATGTCAACAAGAAACTATGACATTACAACCAGCTAGGCAAAGTCTTCGCTACATTTGCGGCACCTGCCAGAGGGAGTGTTTGTCCAGGATAGGACTACACAGCCACAGCAGGAGATTATTAGGACATGAAATGTAAAAGCCGGACTAGATTATTTTATGCGCAACTCCATTATCTCCCGAGACAAAAAGGATGCCAACATATATATATATATATATATATTAAAATATAATGTTTGCTAGATAGACCACGTGGGTGGAAGGGGAGTGCAGAGATTTACGCCTGCGCATTTTGAATTTGTTGATACTGTTAGTTGGAGTGGTTCATCTGAAGCGACAAGTTCGTTGATAGGTAAAGTTCCTTCTTTTTAGTGTTTCCAAATCCAAATTAAGAAATTTGAGCTGACGAAAGAAATGCTGATTTTATTTGGCTAATCTTGAAACGTTGACGTACTCAAACGATCTATGTACTTGTGATATTTTTCTGTATTTACCTCCAAACCTTCGTGAGCTGTCTGGAGTAAGCATTATCTGAGAGAAATTTTCTTTAAGTAGTAGAAATGGCTAAAAAATTTTTTTTGGCTGCTATTTCTACTAAGTTCAGTATGTGGCAAAGTAATTTATTTTACTAAGCCCTAATTATATAATATATATATATATATATATATATATATATATATATATATATCTCACGTGATCACGTGACCGACCAGACCATCAGATGTTGCTACACATCGCTGGTCACAACGCGTTCGCATTGTTTTAGCCTTCGAATGACGCCACCCCGCTGTCTAAGCGAGCAGGCCAACAGAAGAAAGAGTACAGCAGGGATCACCACCCCCTGCCGGAGCCTCGTGGAGCTTTTATGTGTTTTTGCTCAATAAACACTCACAACACCCGGTCTGGGAATCGAAACCGCGATCCTACGACCACGAATCCGCTGCCCTAACCACTGGGCCATTGCGCCTCTACACACACACACACACATACACACACAAACTTTTTCAGCTATCATGTTCTCACAGCATGAAACTAATCGCTCGAATTCAAATCCTGTGTATATGTATATACTTATTTGTCACTGAAATGAGTACTTCTTCTTGTTGATCCCACAAATAATGGAAAGATAATTTACACACACACAAACAAGTGAACGAAAACAGCCGAAATATTTGGGTGTATCAAGAAGTACTATCTCGAAAGTAATTACAGCATTTGAGAAAGAGGGGAAAACCTCCTCATCGAAACAAAACTCCGGAAGAAGACCAAATCTTTCAGATAGGGACAGTCAGACTCTTATGCGAATTGTTAGAAAGGATCACAATAATGACCACCTCCAGAACCCAGTTTACACAAAAACTGCTCGCCGGGAGTTGCACAAAGGCGGATTTCACGGGAGGACTGCAATCAGAAAACCACTACTTTCAAAAACAAAAGTTGCAAAGTATTTAGAGTGGAGTAAAAACCTACAGAGTTGGTCCCTAGAGCAGTGGAAGAATGTTCTTTTCTCAGACGAGTCATCCTTTACCTGAATTTCCGACCACCAGCCGAGTATACGTGTGGAGACAGCCAAAAGAAGCATTTAACTCAGACTGCCTTCTTCCAACTGTTAAACACAGAGGAGGCTACAGTTCTATATTCAAGAGATGATGAATTATTTACATTCGACGGATATTTGTCGTCATCTTGTTTGTTGTTAGCACGTTTCCGCTGATATACCCTCCAGCTTTCTTCAGGTGTCTTGGGGAAATTTCGAACCTGCCTGGGTTATCATTCACAAGGTATTTTTCAATGTTATTATTATTATTATTATTATTAGTATTATCATCATTATTATTATTATTATTATTATTATTGTTCAGGTCACTGCTCAGAATCGAACTCGGAATCTTGGGGTTAGTAGCCTGCGTTCTTAACCACTACGCCACGGGCATATGGCAGCACCCTCAGCCTAACCCACACCCCACTCTCGCATCTCCCACACACCATTCTCACCTCTCCCACACACCACTACACCCTACACCACCATACCACATCACATCACATCACACCACCACGCACACACTAGCACTGACCACATCCCCGCCCCACATTCAAGGTCACTAGCCCTCTTCCACACGCACATATATACTCTATTATACACACGCACGTGCACCGTCGTTTTGGGATCACCACTACTTTATTATCTCCCCTTCTTCATAGCTCTCCTGCGCGACCCCTCTGTCCGGCATTCGCCATGATAGATCGCTAGCCACTACACATTCTTTATTTTCTCTCCTTGTTTTTTTGTGTGGAAGAGCGTAGGCTCGAAACGTTAAAGACTTTTTCACTTCCCGAGCGTTAAACCTGTCTTCGTCTTTCGTTTTTTTTTGTGAATTCTCCATATATATATATATATGTGTGTGTGTGTGTGTGTGTGTGTGTGCGTGTGTGTGTGTGCATGTACTTCTAAATATTTATGTGTGCATAAACACACATTTGACAAAAAGAGAGATGGGGAAGGAGAGAGAGAGAGAGAGAGATGCAGAAAATTTTGTAACACTCACCAGGTCTATGTTCTTTATAAGTATCACCAATAGTGATGTAACTCATTTCAGAGAACAAACCAATTCTGTCCATATCCATGACTAAAAGAATTTTAGCGGAAACGGTCTTCTACAAGCAGGTTTTTTTCTTTTTCCTAGTAATGCTAACTTCAAAAATTGGGACAGGAGCAATCGATGACATAAAAGCAAAAAACATATGTTACAAAACTTTTTCCTTTTTATTTTTTTCTTGTTTAGTCTTGTTCAGTTTTCTGTGATTTCTTTTATAAACTCTCCTTGTGGTTTGAAATCGAAATGTCCTGTCCGGTCTTCGTCACATGTGTTATTGTTTTGGCAGTTACCAAGGAGTAGAATGGCAATCTAGAAAGTTGGTGTGACGCTTATATACGTGTACAAACAAATCTGTGTGAGTGTATATAACATACATATGTATATATGTATGTGTGCGTGTGTGTGTGTGTGAGAGAGAGGAACAAGAGAGAAGCAACGAGGAAAATAATGATAGCTGCGATTCAAAAGGTGTAAAAGTTATGATAGCTCTTACAACAAAATATTACAAAATTTTATGTTACTGTATTACTGAATTTCACTTGACAGCAACTATATTTCTATCCCTTCCTCACTTTATTCCTCTCCCTATGGCAATCTAATTTTATTATGCTTCCTCTTTCTTTCAATCTATTTTCGCGTCTCCTCTCTATTTTGTTTATACACTTCCTATCTGTACGGTTGCCTTTCGTCTATAAGTTTCTTTTGCTTCTTTTCTATCTCATTTTCATTCTCTCTTTCTTTCTCTTTTCCTATGTCCTCCTCTATCTCTCTCATTCTTACTCTCTTTCTATGTCTCTTAATCTCCCCTTCCACTGTCTTTCTGATCTGTTTCTTTTTACTAGTCTCTATTTCTTTTAACATACTCTTCACTTTATCTAGTTGTTTATCTTATTTATTCACAATACTTTTCTCTCTTTCTTCACTTTATGCTCCCCCCACCTCCACTTCATCTTCCCTTCTTCGTCTTATTGGCGCGAAACTGTGTTTTATGTCGTCAGAGCTTAAAGTATTTTCCTCGGGGATTTCTTCTGAATGTAATTCCTTGTTTTCAATGCTTCTTCCATTTGTTTTGCAAAGAAATTTATTTCTAGCGTGCTTCTGTTGTCTTGGTAACATAGCAAACCCACAAAACCTCTCGCTGAAGAATAATACAGATTTAGAATAACACAAACACACACATACACGCTCTCTCTCTCTCTCTCTCTCTCTCTCTCTCTCTCTCTCTCTCTCCCTCTCTCTCTTTCTCTCTCTCACACACACACACAAAAGAGGAAGACAAGTACACAGATGTGAGAGAAAACAAATTGAGGAAAGGAAACGGAAATGTAGAATGTAAGAGGGTAAAAGGGAAACAGATAAAGGTCGTAGGAAGAAATTGTGGTTAGATTTAGGACGAAAAATATGCATAGATACATAAATACATATGTTTTTATGTGTGTATGTGTGTGTGTGTGTGTATATATATATATATATACACACACACATATATATATATACGCTTAAATATTTGTTGTGCAAGAATTTTTATGTGAAGTCGTGTGTTGAAACAGATATTGTTATATTTCGGAATGGTCATATTGCCAGTTTAGCCAATAAAAACACACGCACTATATATTTATATATATACATATATACATATATATATACATACACACACACACATATATATATATATACAAATACACACACACACACACACATATATATATCTCTTCTATAAAATCCGTTATATCTGTCTGTGTGTGTGTGTCTTCTCGGATCTCTGGCATCCTCCATCCAATTGCGCTCAAATTTGATATGTAGATACCGACGGTATCAGGGCGTGTATAAGTCTTGAAAAAAAAAAACGATTCCAGGTGAGAATGCGATCGATAAAGCCGTTTTGCCCTGCTTTTCTTCCGTCAACCTGTATATAACTGCACCTTCCATTTTTGTACTGCTTAAAGGCACGTTTCTTTCTTGCCAAGCTGACTGTTTTAAACCATGTTTTTGTTCTCCCAGTCAACAGCCTTATCATTACTGGTACTTTAAACTCTTCGGTTGCACATTTGTGTGAATAAAATCGTTTTTCTTTGGAATAGAAAAAAGTCTATCCTTAATTCTTCTTTTACTGGTGTCTCAAGTTTAGGTTAAATCAGTGTTTCTCAAAGGGGTGGCCTATGGGACAGTCGAACAAGTTGTTTTGAGAAAATTTGGTTTAAATGTTTAACTCAGTACCGTCGATTGGACGAAGGGCGTTTTGCTCGTGTATATATATGTATATATATTTCTTAGTGTATCATATCTCGCTATCTAAAAGTCATCTCCTCCCCCTCTCCATTTCTTTCTCTCTTTCTTTCTTTCTTTCTTTCTTTCTTTCTTTCTTTCTTTCTTTCTTTCTTTCTTTCTTTCTTTCTCTCTCTCTCTCTCTCTCTCTCTCTATCTATCTATCTATCTATCTATATAGTGGAATCTTTACATACATATGAGAGAATAAGGTGTACGTACGCCGCAATAATATATATATATATATATATATATATATATATATATATATATATATATATATATATATATATATATATAATACAAAATGGGACAAGAACGCAAAACATTCAAATAGACCATACAAAAAACACGGACGGGTCATTCGAAGTCTCTAATCTTCAGTCAAGAACAGGATCATCCTCGCAATTTCGGCTGCCGAAATTTTTATTGACCCAGAAAGGATCAAAGGCAAAGTCAACCTCAACAGAATTTGAACTCAGAATGCAAAGATAGATGAAATGCCACTAAGTATTTTTGGCATCTGCCAACTCTCCACCTTAAATCAACCTTAAAATCAATCTTATTTCTTTACTACCCAAAAGGGGTTAAACACAGAGAGGACAAACAAGGACAGACAAACGGATTAAGTCGATTATATCGACCCCAGTGCGTAACTGGTACTTATTTAATCGACCCCAAAAGGATGAAAGGCAAAGTCGACCTTGGCGGAATTTGAACTCAGAACGTAGCGGCAGACGAAATACTGCTAAGCATTTCGCCTGGCGTGCTTACGTTTCTGCCAGCTCGCCGCCTTAAAATCAATCTTAGCAGGGTTTGAACTCAGAAAAGTCAGTGGTGTAAAATAAGATGTGTGCAGCATGAAAAACTATACAGGGGCCACTACTTTATATGTGTGTATATCCTGTTGGTAAAGGCATGCTTTATTTAAGGAAAGAGGTAGACAATTTGGTTATGCACAGGGCAGCCCAAACCCACACTATATCACTGCAGAAAGTGAGGAATTATGAATACTATTGCAAATAATTTTTTGTGTCATCATCATCACCATCATCGTTATTATCATCATCATTACTTAATGTTCATTTTCCATGCAGACATCGGTTGGATGGTTTTACAGGAGCTAACCAGCTGAAGAGCTGCCCAGGATCTGATTGTCTGTTTTGGCATAGTTTCTATGACTGGATGCCCTTCTAACACCAAACACTTTACAGAGTGTACTGGGTGCTTTTACACAGCACAGGCACAGATGCATTTATATGGCACTAGTATGGATGTTTTTTACATGGCACCAGCACTCTCAAAATTAAGAACACTCAGCTAGAGAGGGACGCTGGAGATATGCCTGTATGCAAGGACAACCACACTTTTACTTAGTTTGATGTATCTTCTCAAACACAGCAAACTGCCAGGAGTCTCGGTCCCCTGTCATCCCTTATGTAAGGCTCATTGTCTATAGATCTTTTCTCACCACTTCATACCATGTCTTCCTGGATCAATCCCTTCCACATATCCTCTCCACAATTAGAGATTAGTACCTCTTGATGCAACTGTCTTCATTCATATGCATTACATGACTGCACCGGTGCCGTCTTCTCTCTTGCCCACCACATCTGATGCCTCATTTACCCAGTTTTCCTCTCAAATCACTTACACTCTGCTGTATATGCACACCGACATTACCCATCTAGAGGCGTATACCAATTAAATGGATTTATGAATATAAAATAATGATTTCTGGCATAGACACAAGGCTCAAAATGTTAGTAGTGAGAAACATACCATTAATCCTCGAGTATAGTCCACCCTTGAGTATAATACGCAAGGGATTTTTAGGGAGCTGTACCTCTGAAAAACCTAAACCTTGTGTATAACACGCACTCCTTCTCTAACTTGAGTCAAGGAAGTCCTTGGTTTGTAAAACTTTTTACAGTAACGTCCTTTATTATTATTGTACATATAACATAATGCAAACGTGTAGCTTTTTTGTGCATTTTGTTTGCTGAAAATAAAGAAATAACAGTAATAACGTTTAATAAGTGTTGCTAACTGCAAGTCATGGATGATTTAAGGTATTTTCGCGCCCGACATCCCAAAATGTGTTTAAATAAACATTGCCGGACAGCAAATAGAGACTCGGGCATTGCTTAGAAAATAATTTTCATTTTTAACCTCGTATATAGTACGCACTAGGGATTTTGACCTTAAAATTTTGGGGGAAAATGCGGATTATGCTCGAGGATTTACGGTAGTTGTTTTAATTTACTTCAGTACCTGATTAGTACTTTTCTTTTTACATTGGAAGACTGAAAATTGAAGTCAAACCAAGTAGTATTTGAACTTACTAATTTTGCCAATCAGTCACAGATAAAAGGTCATGTACATTAGATGTAATGCAACATGTTTTAAAATCAACCTCAAATTTGTTCACTACAGACTGGTGTTTCTCTATCATTTTTTTTTTTTTGCCTACCTCTTTGATTTCTATTTTACTCAGAAGGACCCTCATAGCGATTTGATATTTAAGAAAACTCCTATCGTATTTTTATAATTAAATATTATTAGGATTTTTATTTTAAAAAATTGTTAAAACATCAAGTGTTTTGGAGAAGTACCTTATATACTCGACTATAAAACACCTTCGCCTATAAGACGCACCCTAGACTTACAAGGTTAGGGAAAAAAGTCAAAATTGAAGAATTTGGGGCGGAAAAAGGGGTGGTGTCATTTAACACTACCGATTTTTGGCAATTTTCCGGAATCTCCGTATCCGAAAACAGCAAATTTGGGAGAAAATGGCGGAAGTTTTGTGTCAGTTATGATGTATAGGGATAAATATATTGATTCTTAAACAAGAGACCTTTTTCTACCACCTACCTTCACACACACCTTTAAAAATAAGTCTATTACTTCAAAAATAAGTCTATTACTTCAAAAATAAGTCTATTACTTAGAAAGGGGATTAAAATTTAAAGGAGCGGGTGTTTAGCAATTTCTGTTACATCAAGCTAAAAAATTTGCTCCAGCCTTTTAATCGTCAATGTGTTGCCGTCCATGATGAAGAAGTTTTGAATGCTTGCCATCGTGAGTCTACTGTCGTGAGAAAGAATCAAGTCAAAACTTGGTTTTTAGGGATTTTCTTTTACATCAAGTTCAAAATTTTACGCCAGCCGTTGAACGGTCAATACGTTGCTGTCCGTCGTTAAGAAATGCCAGCCATGGTGACTCTACTATCCTCAAATTCTATCCCTTCAAACTTTGGTTTCCAATATTTTATTATTTTTATTCAGCTCGCAAGTTCGTCTGTCCCTTTTAAATGTTAGTGTTTTGCTGTCTGTCTTGAAGCAGACCTTTCCTTTGTAACTGCCTGATATTTATGATTGATCTTTCTAAATATTTTATTTCTCAACTTACTCAAGATATTTTGTTGTTTATAAATGGGAGAGAGATAGATAAAGATAGAGAGTAAGAGAAAGCGAGGGAGAGTCCGAGAGAAAGGAAGAGTAAGAGAGTGGGAAAGTGAGAGAGAAAGGAGAAAGAAACAAAGAGGGAGAATCATCATCATCATCATCATCGTTTAACGTCCGTTTTCCGTGCTAGCACGGGTTGGACAGTTTGACAGGGGTCTGGGAAGCCAGGAGGCTGCACCAGGCTCCAGTCTGATCTGGCAGTGTTTCGACAGGTGGATGCCCTTCCTAACGCCAACCACTCTGTGAGCGTAGTGGGTGCTTTTTTCGTGCCGCCTGCACAGGTGCCAGGGGGGCTGGCAGCGGCCACGATCGGTTGGTGCTTTTTACGTGTCACTGGCACAGAAGCCAGTCAAGGCGGCGCTGCAATCCGCCACGTTCGGATGGTGCTTTTTACGTGCTGAAAGGAAGCAACAGAAAGTAACAACCACACTCTTACCCGCGCGTAGAGCGGGTCACCTTCAGCTAGTATATATATATATATATATATATACACGACGGGCTTCTTCAGTTTCCGTCTACCAAATCTACTCACAAGGTACCATGCAGTGGGATAGAACCCAGAAGGTTCGTAAGCAAGCTACTTACCACACAGCCACTCATATATATACGCATACACACGACTGGTTTTATTCATTTTCCAGGTACCCAATAGACTCAAAATGTCATGCAATGGGATAATGGTGATAATTCAGAGATTTAAATGAAATAAGGATGATTATAGTTGGAAGGGCAACTCTACTGAAATAAAAAGCATCAAGTCCTCAATACCTTTTGGTAGCAGCAACATTAGCATTTTGGATATAATTCATCTGTTTTGTGGATCATAGAATCATCCATGACGGACGTGTAGAAGTCAGTTATGTCTACTAAAAAATATATCAACATCATTTAACGTCTGTCTTCCTATAACAGTTGACTACAATGCTGCTATGCCAGTCATTGGGTATAATACCTTTCTATATATCCTGATTAACTATATGGGTGAAGAGTGTCAGACTGCCAGAAGGGAAGCTAGGAGGCAGGTTATTTAGCCAGAGGAGAAGCAGATAAGAAAAAATTTGCCAATGTTCTGCGCCGTGAAGACAAAAGACTTGAGGTATTTCGTGTTGCAAGACAGTGTGTGAGAGAGAATCGTGATGTGGTAGGAAAGAAATGTGTTTGCATGGATAATGGTTCACTTGCGCTAAATGTGGCTGCAAAGAGAGAGGTTTGGAGACGCCACTATGAAAGGTTGCTGAATAAAGAAAATGAATGGGATAAATAGAGTCTGCTGAATGTCGAGCCAACTGAGGGACCAGCTATCCGAGTTGACAGTACCTTGGTAGATAAGGTAATTAGAAGTATGAAGACAGGGAAAGCGCCATGCCCATCAGGAATTACTGCAGAGATGCTCAAAATATCTAGCGGTGTTGGCTATAGCCTAGTCACCCGTATAGTTAATCAGGTGATACAAGAAGCCCGAAATTTACTTCAATCCCATCTCATAGAATTCATGTGGCGTTATGAATTTAAGGACGAAATCTTCGGAAAGTCATTGGAACAAATTCGACATCTATATCCATGCGTTTGAGATCTTACAGAGTCTAGCATAAGTATCACATTTATTTTAAAACTTAACTTCAAACTTCATTTGTTTTATATTTTGATAAATTCCCTCTGTTGAAAATTATATTTTTTATATTCTAAATAATTTGCAATTTCAGAAAATATATTAACTTTGCATTTTTTAATTTGATAAATTCTACGGAAACAAACGAAGGTGCACGAGTGACCCCAGATTGACGTCACACTTTTTTACTTTCCTCCTGACAGCTAATTCTCCGGTAGTGTTCTGGAATGTTCTCCTCCATTTGGAACTTTGATTTCTCTTCAATCTGGAAATATTTGTCTTGTTTTTTCACTGAAAATTGTTTATAAGTTAGTGCTTTTATGAATACATATTACTTAAAATGAATTTCGACGAGTAACGTTTGTAAACAAACAGTTTTCTGTATATGAGAGAAGTGAATATGGACTGCCGTGAAAATATCCAAAAGTTAGTTTTTATTTTTATTTATAACTCACTGAAAAAGATTTGTCCTGCTTCTAAGAATTGTGAAATAAGTCAACAGAAGAATTTCCAGTCATAAATTCTCGAAGTTGCTGTTTGTCCTCCACCGAAAAAGTAAGAATTTATTAATATTATTGTCAAACCATTTATCTTCTTAAGTTTTGTGTCAATTATGATGTATAGGGATAAATATATTGATTCTTAAACAAGAGACTTCTTTCTACAACCTTACCTTCACACACACACACACACCTTTAAAAATAAGTCTATTACTTCAAATGTTAATGGTTTCTGTTAAGACTCAGCAATTTTTAAACGAGTTCTTGACTAGAATTTGGTTTGTCAACTGTTAAAATAACTTTCAGTTCTTTAGACGTTCACATGATTAACAAGGCTAACGTGGGGTGGCTAGAAATAGCAGTCAAATTACTCTCAGATCCATACAAGATCATGCAATTGTTCAGTCTAGGAGCCCAATAACAAATCAACTTAGTTGTTTATTAAAGAAATCGATATTTAGAGAGTGAAAACGTGTTTTTCTCTCTTTTTTGCTGGAGCACCGACTTTGGTCGAGCAAATCGACCCCAGGACTTATTCTTTGTAAGCCTAGTACTTATTCTATCGGTCTCTATTGCCGTAAACACAACGCACGCACACATACAACACACACACACACACACACACACACACACACATATATATATATATATATATATATATATATATATATATATATATATATATATACGACGGGCTTCTTCAGTTTCCGTCTACCAAATCCACTCACAAGACTATAGTAGAAGATACTTGCCCAAGGTGCCATGCAGTGGGATAGAACCCGGAACCATGTGGTTCGTAAGCAAGCTACTTACCACACAGCCACTCATATATATACACATACACACGACTGGTTTTATTCATTTTCCAGGAGGGTGGACTGCTAAAAAATGCAGTGAAATCTGGATATGCTAGAAACAGCAGTCAAATCTCTTATATGGAAATCTTCATGTGTGAGTGTGCGTGTGTGCTAGTCACCCACCCCCACATTCGCTTGGAAACCGATGTCGGTGTGTTTATGTCGACGAAGCTGAGCGCCTTGGCAAAAAGTGACCGATGGAATAAGTACTAGGCTTACAAGGAATAAGTCCTGGGATCGATTTGTTTCGACTAAAGGCGGTGCTCCAGCATAGCCGCAGTCAACATGTGGGAAAAAAAGTCAAAACTGAAGAAGTTGGGGGGAAAGGCGGGGACAAAGTTTCACAATTCCGATTTTTGGCAATTTTCCGAAAACGGGGATTTTTGGCAGACACAAAAAAGGAATTACAAATTAATTTACACCATGGAAATACGGAACTATGGCGGCTGAAAATTGGTGTCTGACTTTTTGCAAAGCATTGTGGGATTGTCGTCTGTATGATT
Organism: Octopus sinensis; assembly: GCF_006345805.1. NCBI lineage: Eukaryota > Metazoa > Mollusca > Cephalopoda > Octopoda > Octopodidae > Octopus > Octopus sinensis. The sequence continues at coordinate 31,086,298 of NC_043020.1, forward strand.
TGAATGGCGCGAGATTCAGTTTTTTATTGAAATTTTTATTGAATATTGGTCCTGCAGAGTGAAAGAAGTAAGTAAGAAACTATTATTAGACTGGAGAATCATACTCCACATCCCCATTAAGGACTTTTTCGTTTTCAATGTACTCGAGTGTTGTTGTTTATGTTATTGTTGTGAAGTGTGGTTGCATGTTCGAAATGTAATTAGATAAGTTTTCAACAGACATTCTAACTGATTTGTCAGTCGAGAAGCATACAATCTCTCTATTTTTTAATTTGTTATGGCCTTTCTTAATTTTGGTGTCAAGATCACGGGTCTTATTTTTTGTTCGTTTTTGTTTATGCCTTTGGGTGTAATTAGAGAAAGCTGACAGGAGTTTGGATTTAGTAAGGGTAAACTTTGCTGTACTGGAACGAAAACAATTGCAGCATGGAAGGTGTTTATAAGCCATTTAAGAAACACACAAAAACCGTTAGATTCACTTTAATATTTAAATTTAATTTGTCAAAATATTTTCGTTGTTTTGAGACTGCGACTTCTTCACTGACAAAATTCCGTGCTGCATCTGAGAAAGTAACAGTTAGTTCATGATATATATGTACGTACGTATGTATGTATGTATATGTGTACATGTATGTGCGCATGCCTATACGCATGTATGTATGTACTTATGTACTTGTGAGTATTTAGGAGAAATAGACGTGTCTGTGTGTGTACATGTGTATGTACTTGCGAACGTATGTTTATGTAATATGTGTCAGTTCAATTTGTATACTTGACTGTTACCTTGCCACTCGCTATGCAAGTACATCTCTTTCTCTCTCTCGCTCTCTCTCTCTCTCTCTCTCTCTTATATATATATATATATATATATATATATATATATATATATATAGAGAGAGAGAGAGAGAGAGAGAGAGAGAGAGAGAGAGAAGCAGATTGTAACATAGATAAATATATAGACAGAAATAGATAGAGTCAGAAGAATAGACATACCAACTACCAAACACCTAGAAAGATAGACTGCTTGATAGCTCGATAAATAGATAGATGCTTATGTTTTTTTATTGCTACTCATCACTCATTTTGTCCATTTTATGTTTCTCACCTGTACTGCCCTTTGTAAAGAATTAGCAAACTGAGCTGTTTTGCAATAAAGGCTTGAATGGATTGAGAGCCATATGATAAACTGGTGAAGGAAGCATGGATTTAAACTCTGCCTTATTAGTTGCTCATTGGTGAAATAGCATAAAAAATATTGTTTATGGTTAAGATTTCTTAATTAATATCAGTTTCTATATTAGTGTATGCATCTTTAGTGAAATGATGATGAACTCTCTTACAATATGACTATGTGAATTGCTGAAATTATGGTATATTGTAAATTTCACGAATATTTGAATGACAGGAAAGCTATCCTGTTTCCTAACATGCAGATTTATTTTTCCCAAGTCATTTGATTAATTGGTCATGTTTGTAAAACAGGGGAATGCCTCAAATTTTAGAGGAAGTGGTTAATTGATTAAATTGATCTTATTACTTGACTTGCACTTTTTTTATCAACGATGAAAGGAAGAGAAACAAAGTTAGCCTCAACAGGATTTGAAACTAGAATATAAAGAGCTGGTAGAAATATTGGAAGGTATTTTGCCAACACTCTAACAATTGTGCCTCTCCACCATCTTAAGTTTAATAGAATAAAATCTGTGAATGAATTTTGATGAATTTCTTGTGTAGTTTTAATGAAAGTTGGTCTCACATTGCTTGCATTTATATCTTTCCTGAGACATGTAAAAGTTTCCATTTGTATAATACTTGGCTGCTTGTCACTTCAAATAAAGAGTAGTGAACTGATATTAAAGCCAAAATTTTCCTTTCGCTACTATTAGGATGTTTTTCATTTTTACTTTCAGGGTTAACAAATGAATGATTACACTTATTGGTTTACATGCGAACTTTTGTTTATTTTATATCCTTCTATATGTTGGATATGCAAATTTCACGAAGCAGGGATAGACACAACTGTCTTCACACAACCTACTTCAGATTACTCCACTAAACACAATACTCTAGTAAATAGAAACTCTGAACAATGTCAACAACTTCCATGAACTCCCAATGACTCTCTTTGTCTCAACCAATATGCTAATTTTTTTATAAGAGTTTTGCTAGTCCATTCTTCCAATCCCATAGGGGTGCCAATGACTCTCACCACAACAGTTTATACATGTATATTTTACCAAAACAAGTATCCCCATGCGAAGCTTCACCTGTATGTAAGTACATAACTTTTTTGTTAATTTAAGTTTTCTGTTAGTTAACCATAGCTGTTTGTAAATTGAACACCTGTTTCTCTGTGTATATTGAACAATTTCCATAAGATATATATGTTTGCAAATGTAAAATATGTTTGTTTCCCAATGCCATGGTTTAGGGTCTAGTTCTACTGTGTGGCATTTTGGGCAAGAGTCTTCGACTATAGGTAGAGATCAACAAATGCATTTTTAGTGAAAGTGGTTGATGGGAACTATATGAAGCTTATTGCATGTGTGTGTATACACCATATCAATTATGTGATGCATGTTATAGGTAACTGTTGACAAAAAGTGCAAAATACTCATTGAAAAATCAAAATAATTTAGAGTAATGTCAAGAAGGGATGTGGAATGGATAGTGAAAGGTCTGGCTTGGAAGGTGTCCCACAGTATTGCAGCCTGTGCCTATGTGTCATCTTGCTACTGCAAGAGAGTACAGACCATTGAATGTTTGTGAAATATTGGCATCTAAGATTATGAACTCTTTGGATTTAGTGATTACCTTGATGTCAGTGAGATTGCCATTGTCAAACAAGAGATTTGTTACCTTAGTAAGTGTCTACCCTCCAACCATGTGTTCCTCTGAAGAGAAAAAAAAGACTAATATTTTATCTTTAATGAAAAAAGCTTCTATGCAGTGTTCTTTCTGCTTATAAAATCTTCATATTTGGTGATTTCAATGAAAGCATTTGCAGAGATAAAAAAGTTTGGGATATAATTGGGAAACATGAAGCCAGAAAATGCAATAGTAATGGCTTGTTTAGTACTGCAAGTGTGTTCGATTTTTGCATATACTGGGTAACTGTCAATCTCCTAGTGTGGAGCATGCTGTATTTGAGCACCAAATATGTGGGAGTATTTATGTGATCAAGATGAAAGGCAATTAGGTCTCTCATTAATTTCTGTTTGGTGAGTTGGCCCTGAGGAAAAATCTAGGCAACAAATTGAAATTAAGGCATGAATGCATTAGAGACACTTAGAGGATCTAGATCAAATTAGAGACAGTGAAAACATCACAAAGTTTTTGATGGAAAAAATTGGTTCATGTTGGAATGAGTGAATTTGAATGAATGTCAATAAAATCTTAGTGTGCATGAAAAGCTTGAGAGAGATTTTTGAAAAGGTCTTAATATTAATGTTTCCATTGTGTTTTGCTTCAAAAACTACGTAGACATGACAGAATTAAATAGACATCCTTATAATTGTTAAAATTTATTTAAGTTATTTATTAATTATTATAATGTGAATATCTAATATTTAGTAGACAGGGTCCTTGCATTCAAAAATGCAAGGACCCTAGCAGGCATGCTACTGATCTGATGAATATTCTCTTCATGATTTTCTTGCCAAGTTTCTTGCAGTAATATCAAAAGATCTGGCTTTAAGGATGCTTTCTTTTTCTTTTTAGGAGGTATCCCATCCATCATGCCTCAGAGGTGTTCAGTAGGGTTCATATCTGGTGATTGGCTTAGCTATGGAAGCTTTTTAATGCCATTCTCTTCCAACCAATCCTGGGTCTTTTAGTTGTGCAAGAAAGCCCTATCTTCCATAAATAGTGTTATTTAATCATTTTACCCCTGGAGGTTATAGGAAGAAGATTTTTCTATAATATGGACACATATTTATCTGAGTTTATGTATCCCTCACATTCCACCATTTCTGATTGACTATTGCTCCAAACTGCTCTCCAGACCATCACATGTTTCATTGTTGGCTGCAATATATTCACGTGAAAATATTGGTGACTGATTCTCCAGACCCACATTCGACCAGTGTCAGAAAATACAGCAAATCTGGATTCATCAGAGAATTTGACAGTGTCCCAAAGTGTTAGTGACCTCTCTACCCACTTGTCCAATCTTTTCTCCATTTGATATTGGCTGGTCGAAGCAGTGTCTTCTTTCTTGCTGCTCTGCCATAATAGCCAATTTTGCAGAGATAACTGACAGCTATTCTGGGACTGACATCAACTTATTCTGCTATATTGGAGGCCTTGCAATGAGGATTATCTTACACACTTCTCTTAAGAAAGCAAAGTGTTCTGTCAGAGGGCCTTAGTCTACCTGGGTAAGGTGATATGGACTACTTTCCCGTTTAGTGAATTGAAAAATTACTCTATTTACTGTAGAAAGTGGAATCACAATGTTTTCTGTGGTTTTAGGCTAAGTCAGCCTTGAAATAGGTGCAGCATATGGCCTCTTTGTAAATTGGACATTTTTAAGGCTTCTTTTGTACATGGCATGATTAAACAGTTACATATAGAACCTGAAACATATAAATGTCAATTAATAAAAAAAAATATAAACCTCTTCAAGTTATAATAACAATGTGTTAATGGGTATCTATTTACTTTTGTCATGTTTGTGTACAAATGTATCATTTGTTACAACTGCACTTTGAAAGAAAAAGAAAACCTTTAGTAGAAAATTAGCATTAGCTACGACAACGTTACCCAACTATTAAATCTTATATTTTTCAAACTCATGCTAGGATGGAAAAATGAACGTAGGTATGAGACTTATTTTTACACATGTATTGATGCATATAAAACATGAAATTATGTTGTCTACATACTTAAATACTTGCAATTAATTCATTGTAAGAACATAGAAATTTGACAGGTTTTCTTGAGTTGTTGCTCATCTACAATAATCTGATAAGTTTGAGGTTATTGTTGGTTGCATAAGATTGTCATTGAATTTTCTCTCGACAGAAATATCTAATCATTTTATCCATACTAGCATGGGTTGTGTGTATCATGTTGATATCTGTTTCAGTTTAATTCCCTCTGCAATAGTTTCTTTTTTTTGTGTTTATGCAATATTGTACTTTCATAAAATACAGTCGTCTCTTGCCTTACACAGTATTGTTTCTTAGTTTCACTTTAGCACAATTTTGCTCATTTTGCTCATTTTCCTCTATTTCTTTCTTTTGTTTTTGTTTTTACAAATATAGAACTAGTAATTGCTTCAGTTTCTCATTATATTTTGTTAAATATTTTTGAATTTGAAATATTAAAATTGATTTCACTGGAAATGAAAATTCAATGTATAAAATTAACTTTAAACTAGATGTTCAGCATAAAATGCAAAAGTTTTACAAAAAGAATTGTCATCATCATTTAATGTCCATTATCTATGCTGGCTTGGGTTGGACAGTTTCATCAGAGCTGGTAAGCTGAGGGTCTGCAGCAGACTCCAGTCTGATTTGTCATTGTTTCTATGGCTGGATGCCCTTCTTAACATCAAGCACTCCATGAGTGTTGTGGGCAGGGGTTGTGAAAAAAATTGATGGGAAATTAATTACAATATATTGTCTTCTAAGGCACGGCATGTCATGAAAGGTGTCGGTCATTAGTCATTGCCTTTATAAGTTTCAACAGTCAAAGATCATGCATTACCACCTTGTCCAATGCCTTCTTATGTCTGCTTCTTCTGCCATGTAGCATAGTTGTCTGCACAGGTATAATAAATCTGGCTTTCACTCTGAAGGAGAGACCCTTAGTTACCAAACAGAGGAAGGAGCTCTCTGAATTTGCTCAGCCTATTTTTATTCTTGCAGCCACACTCATCCACCTCTGCTACTGACTTTGTTGCTCAACAATCTTTATCGTACTCCTCTGGTATTTGATGAAGCCCATTTTCTGTACACTTTTAGTGTTTACTGTACATGTGCACCTTCCACATACAAAATATATTTTCCCAGTTTACCTTCCTCTGATATTGCTACACCTATTATGTGTTATACAGAGTACATCTACCTACCTATTTCCTTCATATTGAGGATGGGCATGTACCTGAAGGGCTTTACGATTTATCAGTTTTCCTACTTACTAAGACTTTGGGTTAGGGTTGGGTAGGTTAATTCTGTGACCTTTCAATTCTAGACCTTGCTTCCGTACGCAAAATTTATTCTAGTTCTGGTAGTGATTTAGCTATAAGAAGAAGCTCATTAGTAAATAAGTGTTAAAACTCTTTGCTTTCACAAACACTTTATGTACACAGATTGAAGCAATGAAAACAAAGGTCCTCGGTATACCTGAAACGTGAAGGAAAATATTTGGATAATGAAACGAATAATGTATGGCTAATTGAATGTAATGTAATAAATGATAATATATGAGTGTTCAGTTGTCATCCTCTATGCCCTCCCCAATTCCTTTGAAAGAAGCAAAGAAGACTAATAATATGTATTAAATGATTAACGAAAATAAAAATTTGTGCAAAAGACCCTTAATCAATATTGACGGTGTGACGATCAAGGAGCAACGTGTCAGTTGTGCGTCAGACTTTTGTGCCAGTCTTTGCGAGTCTGGCAGAGCGACAAATTGCTGGATGGAGGATAAACTGCATCAGGCAAGGATCACTTTTGGAAAGCAGGGGTTTCAAGGGGTGTTGGGGTATGACCACTTGTTGGTGTGGCTCTGTGGGTAGGCGGTGAGATGCATTTCTGGTCATGGTAATTTTGGAGTCGTGAAGTGGGCATTGGTGTTGCAGCTGCATGAGGTGCTGTTAAAGTCGGTTGAGAAGGTAGTCTCATCACTGGTGTTGGCGTGAAGAACGCAGGTGGTTCAGACACCATGAGCAGTGGGGCGTGGGGAAGAAGCAGTAGATACTTCCAGAGGAATTTTGTTGCACAGTGTTACTCGGCCTGATCCATCCACTCTCAACATGTACGGATCGAAATAACGTACATCGAAATGGCACCAGTCCCCCCCCCCCCGCCATTTGTAGGATTGGGTCAAACTTGGCTCTGGATTAGGACATAGTTCGAAATAAGTGAGCATGTGTGTTTTGACAACCGTTCAGTAGCACTCATGTTGTGTTTACGCAGGTCTTCTTTTCAATAAGTCATAGTTTCATGCCATGTGGAATGTAGCTTGTACTTGCCGGGATGGATGGGAATAAAGTATTGTATAGGGCTGCCAAAGATGCACATGGCTGGGGACAAGTGTGTGTCCCGGTCAGGTGTATTTCTTTATTGTAGCATTGTGCACTGGAAACTGTCAGTGTTAAGGAAGCCATTGGTGTCTGTGTTGTCTGTAACGAGGCACTTTATTGTCTCAATACCGACTTTGGCGCGGCAGTTGTCATGGGGAAATGCAATGGCGGTGATTCTCCCCAATTGTGGAAGAAGGTACAATGTCAGCTCATAGCTGATAGGGCAGTGTTAAGTGCCTGTGTGCCATTCGATGCTCCTTTAAGATAGTTTTCCAGACCTGTTAGGACATACCACCATTGTCTGTCACCAAGTGACAGATGTACCAATGGGGATAGGCTTTATAACTCCAAGTGGAACGTTCCGGTCGAGACCTGCTTTTACTTCCTCTTGCCAATGAACCAGGACTGGTATGGGCGTATGGTGGGCGACTGGTTTAGCATTAAGCGGATCGGTTGGTCAGACATCTTGGAGAATTGCCGATGGTTGCAGACGTTGAATGTGCTGGAGCTGTAGTAGTGTAGCAGCTACTTCCTCAGGCGAAAACGTTTTTCCTCAGTGGCTGGGAATGGTAGTGTAGTTGGAGGAGGAGGTTGTATTTGTTGTAGGTGGCAGGTGCATACATTCTGTGTCATTGTTGCAGATGATCGATGAGGCTTGTCAGTACTCTCTCCCATGGATTGTTTACAGGCCAACTCATGGCACAATCAGGTGCAGGACAGGGTACGTTGGTCATACTGACTCGCTTTTTGTCATAAATAAGTCTGACAACTGTTTGCTTTCACCAATATTTTACGCAGTCTGAAGCAATGAATAAAGGGTCTTCAGTATACCTGAAATGTGAAGGGAAAGATGATGGATAATAAAATGAATAATATATGGTGAATTGAATGTAATGTAATAAATTGTAATATATGTGTGTTTAGTTGTAATCCTGTAATCAGCATAGAGGAGTTGCTAGGGTCTGCCTGTTTTATATTCATCTGTTATTACCTGAATGATTATGATACCAACAAAAGTCAAGTACAGAGGTTTATACTTGGTTAGGTACTTCTCCTGGGGGTTTCTTACCAGAAATATATCATGACTGGTGTTTCTTCCTGATACAAAACCAAATTGCATCTCATCTAGATTAAGTCTTTTCCTAATTAGTTGGGCTATGATCCTCTCCGTGATTTTCATCATCTGAAGAAATTAGTGCCAGTGCGAGCACTTTATTTTTAAAGCACACATCAAGCATATGTTAACATATTAGCAATGAGAAAGCGCTCTAATCGATGTCTACCTATATACATACATATATGCAGGGTAGCCATGTACTTTCTCTACAGCAACACACCTCTGTCTGTCTCTCTATTATACTACAGGTTAGGATGAAGCCACCTCTCTCACTACTAGCAATCCACTCATCCTTGAAATTTACTTATTAATTTTACTTGCAAGATTCTTTATATGAGTTCGTGTGTTGAAGCATATTCTGTTGTGTCTGGGGAGAGTCATTCTCGTTTAGTGCGTTATTATTTAACACACTCAAGGGTAAACATTTCCACTTATTTCTTATTTTTATTAGTCATACACACTCACACACAGAAATGAAAACACATTTACAAACTCACACACCTAGAAATGAAAACGCACTTGCAAACACTCACTCACACACACACACACATTGGCTGACCTGCACACACACACACAATTTCTTCAGAATGTCACGGTTTTAAGGTCAACATATTTAAAGCATAAATACCTACAAGTGTGCATCTTTGCATGTATCTGTGTGTGTGTTCGGACGTATGAGTGTTTGTGCGTGTTTGAGCACACTCCACACATACGTAACGTAACGGTTCGGCAAAATAGAAAAAGTTAGAATAGGTACTAAGCTTCCAAAGAATAAGTCCTTTTGCTTGACTAAAGACGGTGCTCAAGCACACACACATATATATATATATATATATATATATATATATATATATATATACATATATCCATTAATACATATATATATATATATATATATATATATATATATATATATCATCATCATCATCGTTTAGCGTCCGCTTTCCATGCTAGCATGGGTTGGACGGTTCAACTGGGGTCTGGGAAGCCAGAAGGCTGCACCAGGCCCAGTTTGATCTGGCAATGTTTCTACAGCTGGATGCCCTTCCTAACGCCAACCACTCCATGGGTGTAGTGGGTACTTTTTACGTGCCACCGGCACAGGTGCCAGACGAGTCTGGCAAACGGCCACGATCGGATGGTGCTTTTTATGTGCCACCGGCACGAGGCCAGTCGGGGCGGCGCTGGCAACAGCCACGTTCGGATGGTTCTCTTACGTGCCACCGGCACTGATAACTCAACTGCAATTTCCATTGATCGATTTCGATTCTGATTTTCACTTGCCTCAACAGGTCTTCACAAGTAGAGTTTTGTGTCCCAAGAAGGGAAGGTATGCATAAGTGGACTGGCTACATACCGTGTAGAAGGCCACGGGTTATGGTCTCACTTGTCCTGCCGGGTCTTCTCACGCACAGCATACTTCCAGAGGTCTCGGTCTCTAGTCATTTCCTCGGTGAGACCTAAAATTCGAAGGTCGTTCTTCACCACCTCGTCCCAGGTTTTCCTGGGTCTGCCTCTTCCACAGGTTCCCTCAACCGCTAGGGTGTGGCACTTTTTCACACAACTATCTTCATCCATTCTCGCCACATGTCCATACCAGCGCAAACGTCTCTCTTGCACACCACATCTGATGCTTCTTAGGTCCAACTTTTCTCTCAAGGTACTTACACTCTGTCGATTATGAACACTGACATTACACATCCATCGGAGCATACTGGCTTCATTTCTTGCGAGCTTACGCATATCCTCAGCAGTCACGGCCCATGTTTCACTGCCATGTAGCATGGCTGTTCGTACACACGCGTCATGCAGTCTGCCTTTTACTCTGAGCGAGAGGCCTTTTGTCACCAGCAGAGGTAAGAGCTCTCTGTACTTTGCCCAAGCTATTCTTATGTGTGATAGTACGTGCTTGCATTCTCGTGTGCCCTTCGAGTGCGAACAAACATACACAGACACACACACATTTAAACATATATACGACGGGATTCTTTCAGTTTCCTTCCACTAAATCCAATCGCAAGGATTAGCTCGGCCCTGGGCAACAATAGTAGACAATTGCAGAAGATTACAGGCAGTGGGAATGAACCCGAAACCATGTGGTTCGCAAGCAAACTACTTACAACGTAGCCATTCCTACGCCGATATTCACATATACGACGGGCTTCTTTCAGTTTCCCTCTACCAACTCCATTCAGAATACTTTGGTATGTGTGTATGTATATATTTATATTTATTTATATATATATGTGTGTATATATGTATATATATATATGTATATATATATATATATATATATCTATGTGTGTAAGTTTATTATATGTATGTATCCGTCTATATAATAGGTAACTGCACGTACATATACTTAATATTTATTATTTTTTGAGTATGCATGTATGAATAACTGCGTGTATATATATTTACTATTTACTTATTTTTTGAGTATGCATGTTAGTATGAATATATATATGTATATATATGTATATATATGTATGTGTGTATATATATATATAT